>NC_084600.1:6172500-6335000 GCF_033807715.1 Cololabis saira | reverse complement strand
CCGTTCATCGCTGCTTGCAGCTTTAATTCCATGTTAAAATGTCCAGTTTGTGAGTAGTAATATGCATATTTATAGCCTGGTTAAAAAAGGCGTTTTGATCTCAACCGTTGATCTCAACACATGATTACTCTGAGGGGGGTGAACTCTTTTGCATCACATCAGTAGGTTTTACCTATAGCAATACATTTATATCAAATGTGATGGATTGACAATCAGCTCAGCCAATGGATAACCATTATCATGCCTCATCCATAATTGTCATGCAAAGCAATCAGCAGTTTGTTCTAACCCAGTGTTGATAAAACATAGCAGTTGTTTTTCATTTTACTGTCAAATTTGACTGTGAAATGGGATATTCCACTGTAAATGTCTGCTGGCAGTTCTGCAGCTATTTCCGCAAGAATTGGCTGAAGGAGCTCGTAGCCGGTGCTAACTGATTGACACACAGTGGGCGTATTCCTGTTGGTTTCTGGAAGATGCCAGATCTGTTTATATCTGAAACAAAACCTCAACAAAACACAAAGAAGTAGGTCATTTCTCCACCTACCTCCAGCGCTCCCAAAGAAAACATATCCCATCATAACTCCCCTCAGCTGGTGCTGGTGTTATTCAGTTTGCATGTGTTTTCTGAAATTGCAGTGTTATACAAATGTGGCATATAAAGCCAAAATAAAAGGTAAAAACAAACCAAAAAGTAGAAATGATATTCCTGGCGCAATTATTTGCAAATATACCAATTTACACTCCTCCATTACGATATTTACTCATAATGGAGGAGAAAAGAAAAAATCTGACTGTAACGCTGCAGTATCCGATTGAGTTTGCATGCCCATTATTCTGTTCTTCTCTCTCATCTGAGCTTTCCAACCACTTAAGATTGAATATAAAATGACTCAATTGTAGCCAGCTGATGCTCCTTTCAAAAATCTCCAATCAAAAACAGCCCTCACACCAGCAATTTACTATGATTGCTGTCCCTCTCCAGATAAAATATCTCACTGCCTGCTGCTTTGATTACCTATTCTGACTCCAAATGTGATCAGTCTCTTCGCTTCCCAGCCTGCAATGGGGCATAACCAAAACTCACAAGGATTTGATGTATAGGAGAGTTAATCCACAATCTCTGTGTAAAGATTTAGCAGAAGGCCGGCCCACAGCCACGTGCTTTTTTACTGAATTGATGCAGCAAGCTAAGCCCATTACTTCTCCAGTGTTGAATTAAACGCTAATAATAAGCCGACACGATTGCTTCTATGAATTTTATAATCAACTAAAATGTCCACTGTAAGATGACATTAATGTCTTTTCACACTGATCTAATAATTTAATAGTAAATTTGAACCATTATTCCCTAAGTATCATTGAGAATTGTTCAGCATCAACGGCTCGTGCTGAAACATGACAAAGTTCGGGTGTCTACCTCCGTGTAAAGAGAGCCTGACAGAGTCAGCAGGAGGAAACTCAAAACACATACTATGCTATTGCACCATGTGTGATTACATCAAAGCAATGCATAGATTGCTCAACAGATATGTGGAAAAAGAAAGGTGCTGCTTGTTCACTCTGCTTTGCGATGTTCCAGTGAGAACGTTTCTGTGCAGAGGTTTGATCTTTTGTATTCAGGACAGGACAGATCGAAGGTGCTTTTGAGGGAATTGTGTTCTACAGTAAGTCCCCAATAACCACATGACAAGCTGTAAGATGTTTCCAAAACATCCTTCCATCAGGAGCAGCTCTTCCACTGAGCAAATGAAGGGGTGCCTAAAGACAAAAGTGCACAACAACAAAAGACAACACAGCTTGATGCATTTACTGTTGCTGCAGGGGATATGAGCAGTACTCGAGTCGTAAAAAAAAAAATCAGGGGGGATGGTGGATTTTATCATATGGGGACAGATAATTTGTGCTGAATACAAATAATATAATATATTACAAATAATAGCAGTGACCAAAACACCTGCAGAAATACTGCAGGAATGACATAGCAGCAGTTAAATGCAGCCTTCTGTAAGCTTTAAATATCCATTGGGCTTACATCAAATACATCAAAACACAACAAGAAAAAACAGTTTTCTGAACTTCCTTCACAGGATAAGGAAAATTGATCACTGCAAAAACTCACAATCTTAACAAGAATATTTGTCTTATTTCTAGTTAAAATGTCTCATTTTAGTAAAGAAATCTCATTACACTTAAAACAAGACTCATCACTGGCAAAAAAACAAAACAATTTTCACCTGTTTCAAGTAGATTTTCACTTGAAATAAGTAGAAAAATCTGCTAGTGGAACAAGATTTTATTGCTTGTAATAAGAAGATAAATATTGTTCCACTGGCAGATTTTTCTACTTATTTCAAGTGAAAATTTACTTGAAACAGGTGAAAATTGTCAAATAAGTTATTTTTCTGGTGTTATTTTTCTGGTGATGACTCTAAATGTTGAAATAGCAGTAATACCACATTCATTGATGAAATGACAAATTATTTTGACCGTTTTTATTTCAGGGGGGATGCCATCCCCCCTCAACTCGAGTACTGCATATGAGGGACTTTTGCTCACTGCACCTTTTCCACAACATGCGTTTTCACCAACCATGCCAAAGCGGAATTTTTAAAAACAATTATTGTATTTTGTTTTACTTCCTTTGCAGCAGGAGGCCATCCATCCATCCATCCATCCATCCATCCATCCATCCATCCATCCATCCATCCATCCATCCATCCATCCATCCATCCATCCATCCATCCATCCATTATCTATACCCGCTATATCCTTTGCATGGTCAGGGGTCTGCTGGAGCCTATCCCAGCTCATTACAGGCGAGAGGCAGGTTCACCCTGGACAGGTCACCAGTCCATCGCAGGGCCAGCAGGAGGCCAAAGAAATGAAAACTCAAAATCCAGACTAATTGAAGAGGAGACTCTGAGGATGAAAGACTGAGGAAGGAAAACTAAGAAAAATTAAAAGGGCTTTTAAAATATTTATTCCCTTGACTGCCATAGAAAGATACCATGCTACTAAAGCACACTTGTTCTGTTGAGGATGTAGTACTGAGTGCTGGTGATTAGGGTTGTCATCAATTACATATTCATTGCAGGTAATTGAAAAATGTTCACACACACACACACACACACACACACACACACACACACACACACACACACACACACACACACACACACATAGTCACTTAGTCACATGCATATACACACACACACACATGATCATATACATACACACACACACACACACACACACATAGACATACACACTGGCTTGTTCACCTGCATGCTGGCTCTCTAGTTTTTGGGTTTAGGTAGCGGTAGCGATAGCTTAGCTCAGACTGCGATCAGATCTCAAGATTTAGGTCGATTGCTGGTATTGTTTTGGTTGGCTCCGTGCCGGTTTCGTGCTTTGTTTGTGGTTTTTTGTTGCAGATTTCCAGTGCTTGACATGTGTTTCCGTGTGTTCCTGCTTCCTGGATTGGCAGTGGATGTCGTCACCCCCCCCCCACTGGGTTTGTATGTGTATATTTATGTATGTGTACGCATATGTACGCGTATATATATGTATATATAAAAATGTTCAGTTTTTTTTTAAATGTTCGCTTTAAGTTTTCCCTTTGTATTTATATTGATTTTCTCATTTGTCTATGCAAAGTCTACTGAGAACTGTTGATATTTCTATAATGATGTGTGTAGTGCACTGGTCACTTACTTCAGGAAAAGGAACCGGCGAAGTCAATTTGAAAACATTCAGCAGTTATCCTGTTTGCTAAAGTCTCTATTGCATTACCACCATTAATAACACGATATGGATGAGAGCCTCAAATCCTATCTAGCCAAAAGCTAACATGATAGGCCCCATAATAATAGAGGAACAAAGGGACAGTGAAGGTTTCCAATGACAGAAAAGGTCACAATCTTCTGCATATACATAAGTATGGATTTAAAAGACAGTATATTTATTGTGTGCGACACAATCCATGGTGTTGTGTCATGTACAAGGAAGTCTGGCTTTGTGCAGGGGGTTGCATTGGTCTCACTGAAATTCCAATACACGCTTCAGGATCAATGATACCTCCATATGAGTCAGCAAAGCTTTGGGCAATGGTGCACATCCATACTCTCACATATCATGGCTTTAGCACCTCTCTCTTACAATAGTCTTGGGACTTCCATGTCTGTATTTCACAAAAGCTGCAACATGGGCTCATCTCTTCACAAGCCATTATCCTACTGTGTTTCTGTCCATCTGAGGTGAAGCTGAGATGATTGGTTGAGCGTTAAAAGGTAATAAAGAGCTAATTTATGTGTCACAACTGTGTAATACAAATGTTTTACTTATTGTTATGGTTGAAAAGGCTGAAAATTAGACAAAAATCTTTTGTCTCCCATAATCACTAAATTTTCCCTGCTCTTACATTACATTTTTGAAGACAGTTCAGATTAAATTTGTGAATGCATTGCTCTTTGTATTTACTATATTCACAAGTAAGCATGCATTTGTCTTTGTTTTAGAGGTATTTTTCAAAAGAAAAACTTGCTCTACTTTTATCATTGCAAAAAAAAAGATCATCAGTATCCTATCAAATTCAAATCTACAAAAGGTGAGTATATTGGGCCTGTCACTTATTTCATTTAAATTATAAAGGGCTATGACAGTGAGACAGATGAACTTTTGCACCAACAGTCACTAAAATGAACATAGCGTATATGAAAATTAAACTATTCTGCACAATATAAGCGTATTATTCTTACAGGGAAAGATGGTGATTCTACCTCACATATATGATTGTGTATCCCATCTGACCTGGTAATGTAATTTGTGTATGATACTTAAAGGGGACCTATTATGAAAAACAGGTTTTTTCTTGCTTTAACATTTATAAAGTGGTCTCCCCTCAGCCTGCCAACTTAGAAAAGGAGGAAACAACCAAATTCTGCAGTGTCTGTACAGCCGCCCGGATGAGCCATCCAGTGTCATGTGGATCTACGAGCCAATAAGATTCTGCGCATTTTCGTTACGTAACCAAAATGCAAACCACGCCCACAACTATAAAACCGTGTAACTGCATGAGCGTCCGACTATCGTAGCACTGCGTGACATCGGACGCTCTCTGTCCATCTCCCTCCAGCAGCTGCCACTTTATTGAGGTTTTTGTTGTGAAATGAGGAGGAATCATAGAAATAACTTCTCATTTCAACTAACTGATCAGCTGTTCCTCATCCATGACCGTTTCCTACAGCGCTTTCAACCGGCTTTCAATGCGAGCGACAGGAAGACAATAGAAGCAGGGCGTCCGACAAATGTTCAGCTCAAAACGGCGCTGAGGCCAGTTAGGACAGTCCAATAGAAAATAAAGCAATGGAATTGATTTTGTGTGCATGCAGTTATGACACGGTGTAAAGTCTAAATTATGGTTCCACGTTAAATCGACGCAGAGCCTACGCCGTACGGTGTGCGTCGCCGCGTACCCTACGGCGTAGGCTCTGCGTTGGTGTAACGCGTAACCATAAATCAGCCTTAACTCCACCGGCCGGAGCTTCCGCCATTTTTTCGTAGCGGTGTATCGCGTCATTCAGGCAGCAATTCAGCACAGTGCCTCATTATCATAGCCCCGCCCACTCAGAATCCCACATAGATAATGAGGTTAGAGAATGGGATGCTAAGGACATGGTTTAGAGGCTGAATTTCTAATTTATTTAGCAAAAATAATCAAGCTTGTTTTTAAGACATTCAAGGCCTGTTTAAAATAGGTATTAGATGCCATAATAGGTCCCCTTTATAAAAGACTCCTGTCCACAACCTCAAACAGTCACACTCCAAACTCCACTATGGCCAAGACCAAAGAGCTGTCAAAGGACGTGAGAAACTAAACTGTAGACCTGCACCAGGCTGGGAAGACTGAATCTGCAATAAGGAAGCAGCTCCGTGTGAAGAAATCTGTGTGACTGTGTGAGCAATTATTAGAAAATGGAAGACATACAAGACACTGATAATCTCCCTCCATCTGGGGCTCTGTGCAAGCTCCGTGCAAGCCCCAGATAGGCTTGCACATCTGGGGCTTGCATGGTCAGATGAAAGCAAAATAGAACTTTTTAGTAGAAACACAATTTGTCGTGTTTGGAGGAGAAAGAAAGCTGAGTTGCATCCCAAGAACACCAAACCTACTGTGAAGCATGGGGGTGGAAACATCATGCTTTGGGGATGTTTTTCTGCAAAGGGACCAGGACGACTGATCCGTGTAGGAGAAAGAATGAATGGGGCCATGTATGGTGAGGTTTAGAGTGAAAACCTCCTTCCATCAGCAGGACATTGAAGATGAAACGTGGCTGGGTCTTTCAGCAGGACAACGATCCAAACACATCGCCCGGGCAACGAAGGAGTGGCTTCATAAGAAAAATCTCAAGGTCCTGGAGCGGCATAGCCAGTCTCCAGATCTCAACCCCATAGAAAATCTTTGGAGGGAGTTGAAAGTCTGTGTTGCCCAGTGTTACATCCCACAGCCACTAACTACAACTCCCATTCAGGCCGTTGGATAACTGTGTGGGTGCTCGGTGATGATGATGATGGCTGTGCTGCTCTGTTCCTGGTTGGCTGACTGTACAATCCCCGGACCAGGATTGGCCACTTCCTCTTCTTCTGCAGCTGGTGCCTGATTGCCAGCTCTATTTGAGTAGCTGCCTGACAATGACTCAGGGCAGCTATGTGTAACCTGCCCAGCTTGCCACTTTTTGTTTGTGTTTGCAAACTTGGTAGTAGTAGCTACTGTTAAAGGAATTCTGTGATTCAGAGATTGAGACTTTTAGTTTGGTCAGCATTTATTGTAAAGCCTCAGGTAACGTTTTTGACTGAGAAAAGTAATGCCCACTGTTGCAGGATCGAGACGCACATTTTGATGTATAACACACCTGGGTGCACGTTACGGTTCGGGCTGCATTAACGGCAGAAGAAATGGCATAAATTGCGCCAAAATTACACGATTAATTAAAAATGGCTGACTTCCTGTTTGGTTTCGGCAATGGCGCCAAGAGACTTTTCTTTAAGTTGCGACATGATACAGGTGTGTACCAATTTTTGTGCATGTACGTCAAACCGTATTGTGGAGCTTGAGGCACGAAGTTTTCTAGGGGGCGCTGTTGAGCCATTAGGCCACGCCCATTAATGCAAACCATTAAATATCAAATTTTTTGCCAGGCCTGGCTTGCGTGCAAAATTTGGTGACTTTTGGGGAACATTTAGGGGGGCAAAAAGGCCCTCATTTTGTTAGAAGAAAAACGAGAAAAACAAAAACATTTTCTACAGATACAATAGGGCCTTGGCAGTGTCAGTGCTCGGGCCCTAACAAATAGTTTGAATATTTTAAAAGGATTTATTTTGGTATTAATGCTTGCAAACCCCTTTCCCCTGACGAGCTGGGGTATGTAACACCCAGCAACAGCCCCAAAACATCACCGCTCTAGAGGAGATCTGCATGGAGGAACGGGCCAAAATACCAGCAACAGTGTGAAAACCTTGTGAAGACTTACAGAAAACATTTGACCTCTGTCATTGCCAACAAAGGGTATATAACAAAGTATTGAGATTAACTTTTTTAAGTGAGAGAATTTGCACAACTGGTGTCTGACTAAATACTTTTTTGCCCCACTGTATAATGAATCATTTTCTCTTGGCTTTCTCCGTCAAGCTCTTAACCAGGCAATAATTTCTCTTCTCCTGACGAAAGATAAAAACCCTCGTCTTTGCTCCTCCTACCGCCCTATAAGTATTTTGAATGTCGATTTTAAGTTGCACTCCAACGATATATGTTGGAAAGAACCAATATATTCTTTCCAGAATATGTTGGTTCCGCCTTGTAATCCCTGCAAATTGCTTTCCAGCAAATCCTCTGGGATATGTTTGCGGAAATGGACTCAGAAATGGAAAAATTGGAAATAGACGAAGACATTCCTTATTTGTCCACAAAAAGCCTTCGTGAAGGAATGTCCAAGGAGTTCCATCAACTTTAAATGCCTTTCGTCTTGAGACTGTTATGCCTACTGTTGTGGATCCTGACCAGACCGGGTTTACTCAAAACTAGGGATGCCCCGATACCGATACTGGTATTGGTATCAATACTGCTCTCATATACTCGTACTCGCAAAAATTCTCCGATACCACTTCATTTTTCTTGTAGTTACTGATAAGTGACTCTAGGGGAAGATGTTGAGCTGCAGTCAGCGTGGTGATGAGAAGAGAGTGATACATGAGAGAGACTGGCAGCGCCATTTCAGGCAAGATAGCAACAATTAATGCCAGCAGGATGTCAGCAGTGTGGACATATTTCCAAATAAGGGACGACGACAGAAGCAAGGCAGACTGCAAGCTATGTGCTGCTTGTCACACCGCGGTCACTTGCCCTTCCTCCTGTGTCACCAGTCTGATGTCTCCCCTGATTCCCTGATTGTTTCCACCTGTGTCACTCCTCCTCATGGGTATTTAGTCTTTGTCTTCCTCTGTCTTGTTGCCAGAGTATCTCGTCCTTGCGAGTACATCCAGCCTGTCACAGCCTTGACTAAGAACCTTTGCCAAGTTTGTATTTCTAAAATGTTAAAATGTTTATACTGTAGATAGTAATACCACATTTGTTTATTGTTTATTTGTTTATTGTTTATTTTTTTACTACCAAAGAGCGAAATAACCGAATCAAATTCCTTGTTGGACAATGTTCGAACCTGGCCAATAAAGCTGATTCTGATTCTGATTCTATGTTTTTGTAATCCCTCTGAAGAAGAGTGACCTTGTTTTTTGATAACGTTCTTAGACATTAGAAGTAGTTTTGATTCCTTTTCTTGCTTCCTCCCTCTTGGAGCGCCTTTTGTTTCTTTATAATAACTGTTATTATAACTGTCATTCTGTGGTGTGTCACTGCATTATGTCTTCATTCCTTTTTCTTTTGTGTCACTGTTGTTGTATGGGCTTTATTGTCTATATCTTAATGTTACTCCCCTTCTCCCTTCCCCTTAGGAGGTCTTTCACCTCCTACCAGGCCATTGCCTTAATAAGAATGTATTCTTAGCAATTATTGCCTGGTAAAATAAAGGTTTACTACTACTACTACTATAATCCTGACTAGTGTAGCTTAGTTTTTTACTATTGTCAGCTTCGTTTTTTTTTTCCCTCCGTGAGAGTATTTGATTTAGATTTTTTTCGATTCGATTTAGATTTTGTCACTGCGCCTTTTGGTGACGTCTAGTTTTTCGTAGCCTGTTTGTTTGTCACCCTGTCTTAAGAGATTCAAGAACATCTTTACTGTTCTCGGTCTGCATCTGAGTCCTCCTTTAAACCCAGGTCTGACACTGCTAAGGTGTCAAGAGGAGGAAAGGAGAATACGTCGTTTAATACCAGCAACTTGATAAAACATCTCAAGACGCATCATAAAGCTGGATGGAGTTTGCTGATGCTACTGCAAGACCACAACAGCCAACATTAGCTCAGGTTCTGCAAAAGCGACAGACAATGTCAAGAGACAACCCACGGGCCGTTAAAATAACGGAGGCTCTAACCCGTTATATAGTGCTGGATGAGCAGCCACTGTCAGTTGTAGAAGACGAAGGATTTTGCTGTCTGCTCGACGCATTTGAGATTCCTGGTCGCCATTACATCACGGATGTTATGATGCCAGAATCCGGTTCTCTACTCTGGCTAAAATGGCATGCAAATACCTGTCAGCACCGTGCAGTAGTGTGGACAGCGAAAGGCTGTTCAGCGCAGTGTCACATATTGTGAATGAAAGCAGAAACATGCTCACTGCTGATGATGCGGAGATGATTCTGTTCATCAAAAAGAACCTGCCTCTCACGTTCTCAAAAAAGGATTATTCCAATACAGGGCTCAACATTTACTTTTTATTTACACAGAAAGATTTTTTTTGTTTAAAATAGTTATTCTACTCATTTTACTTATTTTTATTGCAGACGTTGCGACGTTGCAGTTGTGAATGCGAACGGACGCTAAAGCAGGCTCAAACAGCAAACAGACTGGCTGGACAGATGGACTTTCTTCTTTCCCAGACTCATTTTCTTTTGCTTTTCTTGTTTTATGGTATATCATTTTCTACTATTGTTTATCATCCAAATCATCTAAAGTTGGGAGGTGGTAGTCTAGTAGCTACAGAGGTGGGTTTGGGTCTGGAGGATCCAGGTTCAAGCCCCAGAATGGCAACCAAGTTTTTTTTATGTGTGCCTTGTTTTTGTGTGTGTGTGCGTGTGTGTGTGGGTGTGTGTGTGTGTGTGTGTGTGTGTGTGTGTTGCCTTTTCCTTCATAACATTGTACAGTGTCTTATATTTTTCTTACATTGACAAAAATGTGTGTCTGTGTAATTTATTTGCAAAAATCTAGTTTAAAAAAGTAAAAAAAAAAAGGTTCTTACATTCTTTTAGACCATTTTTGTTGTTGATTATTTTTCTTTTTGCCACCACTAATATGTATAGTTTTTATTTTATGTTCAATTAAATTGTAGATGTCTGCCTACACATTTCAGTCTGCTAACTGAGCTGTGATGCCTTTAAATACACATGCATACTGCTATTCCAGCTGCAGAAAGACTGACTCGGGGAATGCACTTCGGAGGAAACAGTTCAAACTTGCCAAGTATGAGTTACTAAGAGCACAAGTCCTAACATGTTAACATGCATTTCCCTTCGGGGGTTAATAAAGTATCATTCACTTAAAGTCAAATGACTCATGACACGTGGACGATTCATAATTTTGAGAAACCTTTATCAAGCACTATAATGTGTGGCTACGCTCACAAATGTGACTTAAAGGAGCCGTATGTAAGAGCAATAATAAAACGAGTCATAAAATGACCCCGATATGTCAATAGACATTTAAAAATCATGTTCATTTCAAATACTTATGTCACTGACAACAGCACTCAAGCCAGGATATTCCAGTTTAAGAAGAGGAGTTGCAGCCCTCAACTGATGTTTATGTTGTCATTTTTTGTTTTGGCCTGAAGCTCCACCCTCCACCTATCTCCCAATCACCAAGTCAGTATTGTTTCTGAAGCTCCACCCTCCACCTATCTCCCAATCACCAAGTCAGTATTGTTTCTGAAGCTCCACCCTCCACCTATCTCCCAATCACCAAGTCAGTATTGTTTCTGAAGCTCCACCCTCCACCTATCTCCCAATCACCAAGTCAGTATTGTTTCTGAAGCTCCACCCTCCACCTATCTCCCAATCACCAAGTCAGTATTGTTTCTGAAGCTCCACCCTCCACCTATCTCCCAATCACCAAGTCAGTATTGTTTCTGAAGCTCCACCCTCCACCTATCTCCCAATCACCAAGTCAGTATTGTTTCTGAAGCTCCACCCTCCACCTATCTCCCAATCACCAAGTCAGTATTGTTTCGGCATCCGGGTTGCCAGCTCGGCTCTAATTATCGCAGCCATGGCAGCCTACGTTCCTGCTGCATTCTGCAGCCTACCTGGCAACCTCTGGTCGGGGGGAGGAGGGGGAGGGTACACGCCGCTCAACAATATTTTGAAAGTGACTGCAGTACCAGTTTTGGACATTTCTTACAGACGGCTCCTTTAAAAACCTTACTTTGGAAAATATACAAGCCTTAAATTAACCTTGTCCAGGGAGGGTGTCAAAGTGTCCGGGCTTGGAGCCACCTGGGATGGACCATCACACACTGGAAACCTGTTTTCTGGTTTGCCAAACCAGTATTCTGATCTGTTTTGGAGAGAAATGGATACTATGTGTTTCAGACTAATGATCCATCTGTTTTCTATACCTGCTTAATCCAGTGCAGGGTCACAGGGGTCTGCTGGAGCTGATCCCAGTGCACTACAGCCAGAAGGCAGGGTCGGGTTGGAAGTGGCCTTGGAAAAAGCCATTTATATTTCTACGTAGCGTTAATGCAGAAAAGTATATTGAGACATGGAAACAACAGCTGTGGCTTTCAAGACGTTATTTCGTCAAAAACACATCCATACGTTTGTAGCAAGAAATCTTAAACCACATTCTACAAATAATGCAAATAAAAAGGCATGGCTGAGAAAGAAAATACCAGACTGATTTACACGATGCACTGATTTAAACCCAACCGAAAATGGATGGAGAATTTTAAAACCAAACGTGAACCCATGCCCTTAAGCTGTGTTGTGGAATAGTAGAACCTCTGAGACACCTCATTGGTTGGTATCCTCAAGGCCAGACCCCCTTTTAATGTGAGAAAGAATAATAATGTCAAAGTGGTAAGAGCTTCACTGTTCCAACAATGTGTTGGAGGCCTAAAACAGAAAAATGTATGTATGTTAATGACTGACATTAAGTTCATGTAACAAACATGACATATTTTATCAAAAATAAACACAAGAACCAGTGTTTCCTTATTTAAATTTTGTTTTTGTCCTTCTCCATATCGTTACATGCAAGTCATGGACTGGCTGGATCTATTAGGACATTGAATTATTTTCCTTCATCTGCGTTGCTCCATTAAGCAGAAAAGCAAAACATGTATAATCCATACAATCCTAATCCTTCTACGCGTTGCTTAAAATACAAGTGAAAGATTTCCCTTGTGCCTACAGAGTTGGGAAGATTAGCTTTTCATTTGTATTAATCTTCTAAAGCAGCCAAGTGAGGGCAGCAGGGAACATCGAGTATGAGCAAGAAATACCGGGCCCATTTGCAGATTTATTTTATCCATCAGGTTCATTCACTTATCGTGCTGGTGTTTGGTAAATTAGGCTGTTAAGGGAACGGTAAGTGTTGGACGTTCAAGGCTGCAATAATGACCCAGCTCTCACCTTTTTCTCAGAACACCATACTTAAGATCATTTCAGATAAATGCTCCGCTCTAACTGTTTCAGTTAAAACAGGAACTTAAATGTGTGGATCACATGTGAAAAGCTCATTTTTGTATGTGATAAATGCACTTTCATTTCATACGTAGTAAGCATCCGAAAAAAATGTTGGGGGCAGAGCCGGCCCAAGCCTCCCTAAGCTAAATTAGATTTTGGGGCCCTCTATTACTGCCAATAATACTGATTATTGATCATTCACACACCCACTATAAACTTATTTCATGTTCTTCCCTGTCATTACAAATACACTTGTAAAACTAGATGTAAGAACTTTTTGTTGTAGTTAGATTGTAATCCACAGTGATTAAGACAATGGAAGCTACAACAAATTTGCAGAAAAATCTTTCAATTAATATTTTGCAAAATCAGCACCTACTGGCCACACAGAGAAGCAACAGGTCAAAGGTCAAAGGTCACAGTTGCAGCAGTGTTGTTTCCATCATCCTACTGTCAGCCTGGCAGGTTTTTACCATCTATGGTTTTTAATCTGAAATGGGAGCAGGTTCAGCTACAAGAGCAGCCTGGGGTTGATTTACACTTAATATTTAAAGTGATATAGTGATAAGTGTGATACTGAGTGTCATCTACAGTGTAGGCTACTAAAAGAAACTAAATAATCAAATAGATGATTTATAAACCCTCTACTGTAAACACGTTAACTAGTTTATTTTTGGTTTTAAATAAACTGCAACAGCAACATGCAACAACAATTAAGTGCAACAACAATTTGTAGTGGTACAACAACAATTAAGTGCAACAATAAAGTACTAATCACTCAACTTAGATAAACAGTACCTTGTCAATATGTTCTCCATATAAGAATAGATTCAAATGTACAAAAACAGACATTATTAAATAGAATAAACAAATCAAACAAATTAACATAATATTGTTTACGTAATAATATTAATTATCGTGTTTTTGTACAATACCATACATTTGATTATGTATGAATCATCACTCACACATAAAAAGAATATTTTATTTTTTTATTTTTATTTTTTTAACTCTTGGGGGCCCCCTAGTGGTCACGGGGCCCTAAGCAGCCACTTAGTTGGCTTATGCGTTGGGCCGGCTCTGGTTGGGGGCAGTTACAAGCAAATGCCCACTGAGTTTGATGGCTGGGTTTGGCAGGCGCTCACACAGGAGGCATGACATAAATAAATACACAGTGGAATAATTAAATATATTTTTAAATACAAGTTTTCTTAAAAAAGGAATTTTTTGTATTTAAATTCATTATTTAAAAAGGTAAATTAAATTATTTAATGGGACATTTAATCATTTAATTGCACATTTCATAATTCCATGATGTATTTAATTATTTATGAATGTATTTAATATTTTGTGGCAAATTTAATTATTTAATGATGTTTTTTTATGAACATTATGATACATTTAATTAATTCATAGGAGATTTACCAGGTATGTATTTCATGATATTTATTTATTTAATTTTGTCACCTCTAACCCTCCATACCTTTCAACCATGCTTTCACTGCTGTGTTTGTAGCAGCTGGTTTTAGTGGGTGGAGTGAGTCACTGCACTCCACTCCCTCCTCTGGAGTGCACGTCTTTAATTGTTGTTACAGTTAATTAAATGTTACAGTTTTGCACAAACTACTTCAGGGGAACAGTGAATGATGCATTTGAATTTGGGTGGAGGGCAATATGGATGATTCTACTCAGAGCCTACTCAGTCTGTGATGTTACAGAACTTGGAAAACCTAAACTGCCCAAAATGAGTTGACAGTGTCGCGAGTTTTAGATTTGGTTGTCACTTCAGACATCCAAATGAATATGCTCGAGTACAAATAAAGTCCTTTTTAGGCCACAATACAGCCTTTGAAGTCCCCCAGTAGTGAAAGACTAAATATCACTGCAAACCATTGCATGTAGAAGAAAAAACATGTATAACAACAATAATTTATTCTCATCTCTGTGGTTTCATGTTAAATGGCATCACGGTCACATGACTCTGTTGTGCTACTCTGAATGCAGAGACAGAAAGGTCATTGATGAGCTCCGATATGTCATTAATATCAACACATCCTATTATATCAGAGTATCTATTTACTGTATCCCCAGGCAGCATTCATACAGTATGAAATAAAATACTTCAGAGACAGATAAGACTGTGATTGTATACAGGGCTTTAAGTGGGAAAAAATAAGTGCCGGTACTCTCCCCCTCCAGTCATACAAATATGGGACTATGTAAATTTGTATATATATATATATATATATATATATATATATATATATATATGTATATTAAACTCTCCCACTCTGTTAAAAACCTCCTGTGTTTACCTTCATATTTCCGTTTGGCTCTGCATTTTGTCCCTCCAAGTTATTTCCGTCACAACCATGAGCGCGCCCGTATAGACGAATCCGGCGAAACCCGGAAGTCGAGCGGCCGCCATTACTGCGGTGGCGGCTCCGCTCCTCCGCTCCAGCCCATAGACATATATACGTATGGATCTATTACTCCGCTCCCTGCCAGGCTCTCTTAATGTATTTGTATCATCGGAACACTCCTGTCCCGTCACGTGCATTTGTTTTGATAGTGAATGAAGAAGGGATGGACTTTAAAAACTACTTTTCTGTTTCACCAAGTGAACAGACGGAACGCAAAAAAAGATGTTAAACTGCTGGAAAGGAACTGGAATTTACCTGGATACCTTAAACAAGGAAGCCAGGGAGCGGTATATGGAGAAAATAATGATTATTAACGGTTTGGGTTCATATGAAATCACTACTAAAGAATGAAGCTCCGATGAGGATTTACTGCCGCAGTTCTGCACAACCACCGTCTTACTACCTTGTTTAGTGTTTGGCAGCTGCTTTGGTAAATGTTTGACTTTGTGTTTCAATAAATTAGTATAATATAACAACATACAGTACATCTTTTTTATTACTCTGACTTCTCTTTTCTTTTTTTTTATGCTGAAGAGGCTCCGATGGCGTGAGCAATATTTTTCTTTTCCTCGTGAGATTATTTTTTTCTTCTGCAGCTACAAATAGAGTTGATATTTTTTCCTCAACAAACTAGTTTTATCTGCAGATTGGGGTTATGTATGTATGTATTCTGTATCATCCGGAGCTGAGATAGTTCTGCCCTTCAATTAGAGACCTGTAATTGCGTTTTTTTTCGTCATCGGACGCCAGGCGATCAATAAAATATTCTTGGATACCTAAAATAAAACAAAACATAAACAGGTAATATTTAATTGTGCAGATGTGCCTCGTAAGGAGAGGAGGTGGAGAGAGCTATATTACAGTGTTTAATCATACACTCCCTTATCTCCCTATTCCTTTCCTGCTTATCGCTCAAACAAATCATTATTTATAAATTAACATCAGCATTAATTTAAGATACCTTCATTATTTATGGAAGGCCACTGTCTAACATCATCAATCCAGCTATAATGATGCTGTAGAGCGTCAGGTTACAATAACATCGCTGCGGTGGCAGATTGACACCTGCCACCGCAGCAATGGCGCCGCCGCAAGATGGCGGCGCACACAAACCGGTCGCCGGATTCGTGTATAGTTCAACAGGATGAGCAGGCGACTTGCGTACAGCGAACGTGGGTTCGATTCCAGTCATGGCATATTTTGCACCCACTTCCTACGAGTCTGTCTTTCACTGCACCTATCAAATAAAGTTGCAAGAGCCGCATGACACCGGCCAAAGAGCCGCATGCGGCTCGCGAGCCGCGGGTTGGCCAAGCGCGCCTTTACGTCTGTACGGCAAGCTTTGTGCATCAAAACACCTTAATCAACAAATCCAACCTGTAGACTTTGGGGAGATCGGGGGGAGTTACTGACTGATGGGGAATCTGGGAAGAACAGTACCGGTACGCGCCGCACACAGTAAATAATTTCCGGTACGCTGATGGGTAAAATTTAGAAGTGCCGGTACTGCTCCGTACCGCTCCGTAACGGCCCACTTAAAGCACTGATTGTATATATTGTAATAAATAAATGGCTGAGATTTGAAATATTGACATATGGTGTGCAATTCTGAGTTAAAGGAGCTTGAGGCAGCATTGAGGCAGGATTTATGAAAAAAATTCGTATACGTTTTAAGTTTTCTAGTAATAATGTCAGATGAAGCGTTCCAAACCAAAAAGAATGAGCCCTCTAGTGTATCTCTCTGTTGCCTTGAACAGGCTGTGTGCCCCCAACGGCCGTCGTGGTGAAGGGTGGCGCTAGAGAGTCTCATTTCTTAAAAGGAGCCTCATGCTCCTTTAACCAATAATGGGCAATTGCTTTGGACTTGTCGTTCATGTGCTTAAATTCTTGATTTCTCATAATTATAGCCTAAGCTAAAAAAGGTATAATTGGGAATTATAAGGAAGCTTAAAAAGTCAGAAAACAAAGCAAATTTCCAACTTTGACAATCAGAGCACGGGGCAGAAATCACATCGCGTCAACAAACAAAGGCAAATGCTATTGGCTCGAATGGCTTTGCTCGTTACATTTCCATGTAGATTTTTTACTTTGGATTCAATATATTTGATAGAAATGTTTACTCTTTTAATCACAATTGTGTTTATTCCCAACATCAAGTTTAATCGTCAGCCTAAATGACAAGAAGAGCTGTTCACTAGCAACACAAATGAAAGGGAACATGGTAACATTGCAGGAGCAGCACATTCAGAGCAGCAAGTTATTCTTAATCTTTTTCAATTTTACTAAAGCTTAATTTGGTACTATTTTTTAAATCGTTTTTTATTCTAACGCAGAAGTTACTTTTTTTTCTCAGCAACCAGCTGCATGTTGAAGCCTGAGTTGTTTCATTACAGATAGCTGAAGGCATTTTCAAGTAACACAGTTGGTACAGATTGATGGCTTGACTTTTCTCTTGCATTTAACCAGCCTACACACATTAATATTCAAAATGAAGACCTGAGCTTGGTAGGGTCAAATTTTATTTGAAGCAGTTGGTGATATTTTCATTTTGTGTGCTTAATTTATGTAAAATATACCAGTCTATCTAGCTGAAACACACATACGGGAGCTAATTAAGTTTATTTTCAAGCACGTCTGCGACCTGTTCCCACTCGTTCGGTTTGATCTTTTACCTCAAAGTAACAATGATTTTTTCCTGTCGTGGACAACATCCATTTACTGTCTCCTTTCCGCTGTGATACACATAAATCTTTGGACAACAGCTATTACATACAAATGTACTGATTCATAGAAACGCCAAATGTCAGCTTCTATTTTCTGCAACAATTCAGCATGAGTTGATGAATTAATCTCGGGTCTCTACAATAAAAATAGAAGCATCTGATGAAAATGCATCAAATGAATGTGACATTTTATGCTGGAAGGTATTCATGAAATTTCAATTTGTCCCCATGAATTGACATACAGATGTTCCTTGATGGCAGCAGCAGCTTGATGGCTCAAAGAGGAGTCCTGCCCATATCACAATTTATCACCTCCCTAAATTAGTGCCCCGTCAGCCGCCACAAAAGTCAAGTTTTACATGCAGGAGAGGATAGTGGTGGAGATGATGGATGGATACAAGACTTTTTACAGTACCTAGTAACCTTTACCCTATTCCTCTATTCCTCTGTTTTCCTTTGTCTCACACTTTACTGCATTCGTACTTTCACTGTCTGTTGCTGCATGAATGAGCATAAGACGCCATCAATGTGACCTGAAAAGTGACAATGGAAAGCAATTTCTGCTCTTCTCTAAATGAAAGCACCCCCAACAGTTTCACAAGCGACGACGTGGTCGCCATTGATTGAGTGGGACAGCCAGCCTTTGTAAGCCAGTGGAGGAGACGTTTGTCGCTATCAGTGGTGGTGGCAAATGATTTTTACACATTGGAGATGGAGCAAAACTTCAAGATTAATATAATTCAAATCTTACGCTGTAAGGTTACATAAAATGTAATAATAATATCCAAAAACTGGAGATATTTCTGGGCTTACACGGATGGATGTGGCATTTGTGATTCCCCTTCTCGCCCTGGAACCTTCTAATATTGGTTTCTCTTTAAAACAGAAAACACTAATGTAATTGTACAGTATTTATTCTATCAATGTGCAAATGTTTGCTGACTCTCATCCCCATATTATATGGCCTGTGGAAAAAATGGGATATAAAGTCAAAGTAGCTATCCGGATCACACAGTCTTGTTTTTGCAATAAACACAAACCTCATCAGAGTGAGTGATGTATCTTTAGGATCCCACCAGCAAATACAGCAGTAATTGATGTGGATTCCTGGAGGGAAACTGTCACACGGGTGTTTTATCGACCAAAGCTTAATTTGTTTTGGTAGAAAAAGAAGAGGATTCGATGTATTTATTTTGATGCAGACTTTTATTGTATAAATGTAGATATAGTAAGTAATTCGCTGTTTTGAACGGCCCCAGGCTCGAACACCAGAAGGAAACTGTCAGTCCAACTTTTCATAGAAAAACACTAAAACAGATACATACTGTATGCAGATGCAAACTCTTAAGTCTGATGTATCATGGCATATCTTTCTCCATTTACCTCCAAACAAAAACATTTTACTTGACAATACTTGCTTTATAAAACAGGTTTATAAAGAGAGGTTTATAAGGCAAAGCAAATCAGTTTATTTGTATAGCACTATTCACTGGCATAACATCGTGGTGATGAGCACATTATTTTTTTTTTTTGTGCCACCACCCCAGCCCTAAACGAAAGCTCACACCACATGCACAGCCACTATAGAGGACTGCTATTGTCGCCACACCCACCGTGCAAAGCAGGGGAAGTCTCTTCCTGGGCCCCCGGCGGTCGGGTCAATGCTGTTTCATTTATGGAGCTAGCTGGCAATCTATCCTACAGCGGGACGCTGGCCCTAGGTTGCAGTAAAAACTAATTTAAGCTGATCTGAAGCTTTCTGGAAAATTAATGTGTTTTTCCAAATTTAGGTCAGAGTCCATCACTACACCCAGATCTTTGGCCTGGTTGGTGGTTTTCAGATGTATCGATGGAAGCTCTATGGTGACCTGTAATCGTTTCTCCATAGACAGTTACAGTTTTTTTTTGTTTAGCTGGAGAAAGTTGTGGCACATCCAGTCATTCATCTCCTCAATGCATTTACCAAGAGCCTGTACAGGGCCTTGGTCTCCTAGTGACTATAATATATACGTGCATGTCATCTGCATAAGTTAAATAAGAACATTACTGACCCTTTGATTCCCAAACAGTGATCCCACCTGTCCCCCAAATCTGTACCCCAGTCGATATGAAACTGAAGCCATCTTTGAAAGTAAACCCGCACGCTTCCACACTGACTTTCTGCCTGGTAGCAACCAGAGAAGAAAAATGTCTCAATTGAAAAAAAATAAAATAATGCGCTGGCTCCACAGCCATAATAACAACAGCTGACTTGGCAACTTGTTAAACATTGCAAGCTATTTTTGGATGCTGAACTGGTGAAGCGCTGCACAATAGGCGGAATTATATTCTGGGGAGAAACAAAAAGAGATCATCAAACGTGTGAAAACAGTCCACTTATCAGACTCAACCGGGACACCCAGAGTTGAACGTTTATATGAGAACAAACTTTCATCTTTGGTGTCACATCTGAAATCAGCCGAGGTAGAGTGCATGTCTACTGTAGTGGACGAGTCAACTGACCAAACCAATACAGCTCAACTATCTGGATTTTTGTCAGGTACTTTGATGGATATGTGTTCAAAGAGGAGTCACTGTGCCTTTTGCCCCTGGAAACACAAGCAGAGAGGTGATTTATGCAGCTGTGAAGAAGTTTTTTAATAAACACCCGCCAAAATCAACCTCGTTGTTAGCGACGGGGGTGGGGGGCATCCATGATCAGAAAGGAGTGGGGCTTTGCGTCTCATGTAAGAAAAGACTACCCCACTGTCAACTCCATTCACTGCATCATTCATCAGACTGCTTTGTGTGCGACGCTGTCTCGCAAGATGAAAGAAACCACAGACATGGTGATTAGACCAGTGAACCACATCCGTTCAACGTCAAGTTTGCAGCACCGGCTTTTTAAAATGTTGCTCAAGGAGCAGCATGCCAAAATACGCTGACCTCCTCCAGAACAACGCCGTGAGGTGGTAGAGCAGGGGGCGTGAGCTGAAGAGGTTCTTTGCACTGCGTAATGAGGTAACTAACCTTCTCTCCGGTCAGAAATCTGCCAAGTTCACTTCCCAACTCGCATTTCCGTGTGATATCACAAGTCACCTTAACATGCTTAATCTGCAGCTGCAGGGGGAGGTGTGAGTGTGGGAAGCTTATCCACAATATGCATGCATTTCAAGTTAATTTGGATGTGTTCCTGTCCGATCTAAAGGGGAGAAAGTTACACTTCCCTACTCTGTGCGATGTCTCCCTTGGCCCTGCTAAAAATGCAGTTTTTCTGTCCAAAATGGAAGAATTGCTGAAATGTTTGAGAGATAACTTCAAAGGCCCGTTTTGAGTATTTCAAACTCCAGAGTGAAGTGCTCTGGTTTCTGCACAACCCATTCAGCGTCACTGCAAGTGGGCCATGCCCAGCCGAAGCAAAGGCTCTGCTGCCGTATCGACGAGGGGACGTTCCAGCTGGAAATTACGCAGCTTCAAACAGAAGAGCTGCTGAAAGCCAACTTCCGGGATGAAGAACTGCGGGTGTTTTGGACTCGTTCTGCACAGACATATAAGAACAGCAAGAGTCTTGCTATTTACCTTTGACAATGTTTGGATCAACCTATATTTGTGAGTCAGGGTTTCCCACGATGAATCTGATTAAGAATCAGAAGCACAACAGGCTGGCAGATGTGCAGCTGAATCACTGCACGTGTGCTCACCGCACATACCGACTTCAGTAAGCTTGCAGAGGAGAAGGCATGTCACCATTCTCTCTGGGGAGAGAGTAAGTTTTGTTCTCAGATTTTTATATTTTATTTGTTTATTCTTATTTTAGCTGTTCCTTACTTTTTATGCTGGGGAAAAAAAAAACATTTGTGTTTAAAGTGGACCAAGTCATGCAATGTAAATGAAAGACATGTACTCTGTGTATCTCTATTCCCTGACATGTTTTTAGAGCTTTAAATGGCTTTGGTCCCTCATATCTACTATCTGTTTGCATTTCTGTCAACTCAGCAGAACTTTGCGCTCAGCAGGCCAACTTTTGTTAGAGAGTGAAGAAGCGGGGCATTCATTGTTTTGCAGTATCTGGTCCCAAATTCGCTTTGCCCTGAGTTATGAACCCTCACTGACTGACCACTGTTCATTCCCAAACTAAAGGCCCACCTGTTCAGAATGGCTTTTCGGACATGTTAGCACTTTTCTTTTCATTGGAAAATTTTTACTTGTTTGTTTTATGTGTTTTTATGATTATTTTTGTAGTCTGTGATTTGATTTGATTTTAATTGTGAAACCCTGGTTGTTTAAAAAGTGCTATAGAAATGAAGATTAATTGATTGACTGAGTGATAAATCTTTCAGCATTTGGTGACCTACTACTAAATTACATGGTTGTAACCTGTCTTGAATTACTTTTCATTGTTTGAGCTCCAACCCTACTTCTTTATGCCTTTAACTTAATTATGTCTCCCTTTTCATTCATGCACAAAGTCAGCTGATCTTCATTATATTAATGGTTCATACACCAACAGTGTCTCAGGTCAAATAAATTAAATTTGAATGAAAATACACCACCTTGAAGCCTGCAGGCGTGACTTGTCCTGAGATGCATGAATGAGAAGACAAAAAAATCCCTTCACTGAAGGCTGCAGTGTATCTCTGTCTCAGACCTGCAGGCCTAAATATTGTATTTCTGCAGCCAGAGGAAGTGCTCATCCCCCGTCCTATGTTTTGGCTGGAAGATGTTTTCTTACCCAAGGGAGCCACCAGTTTATATTCATCGTGTTCTGCCTTGAAGAGAACCATGACATCCAAATTTAGACATAGTGTATCTCAGTAAATAACTCTGTTTATGTTCTCCACAAGTAGATCTGTGTTCCCCATAGTGCTGTGCATGTCTGCTGCTTTGAGTGCAGAGGGAAAGGGCTTGTGTGGTCAGTGTACAGTGCAATTATTTAAGAATTTGCTTGATAAAATAAATATGTACCATGTGTATATATATATATATATATATATATATATATATATATATATATATATATATATATATATATATATATATATATATATATATATAAAACTCATTTTCATTTTGGCCACATCAAGATCATGAATGACCTCAAATGGATGATTGTGGCCATCTTTTATACAATTATTATTTTTAATCTGTAGAGGGCCACATTATGGTGGCCTGGATCTAGCCCCCGCGCCTTTAGTTTGACACATGTTCCTTGTACCTCCTAGCTGAGATAATGGGAGCACGTCCTATAGCGAGCTGTTTGAGTCTTTATTCCATAAGCTTGAGATCCGACCTTAGTTGGAGATGGATGAAATGCCAAAATGTCTTGACTTAGGGATCATTTTCTTCAGACTGTGGAATTTTTTCCTCAACTTTGATATCACTTATAAAATCATTTAGTGTAAGACAGGCATTAAGGCAGTTTTACTTTTTTTTGGGGGTGGGGGTGTTATGATTTACTGTAAAATATTAAGCTTCACTCACTCTCACTCATCGTCCGCCGCTTGTCCGTTCCCGGGTCGCGGGGGTAGCAGCCTCAGCAGGGATGACCAGACTTCCTTCACCCCAGACACCTCCTCCAGCTCTTCCGGGTGGAGTCCGAGGCGTTCCCAGGCCAGCCGAGAGACATAGTCTCTCCAGCGTGTCCTGGGTCTTCCCTGGGGTCTCCACCCGGTGGGACATGCCTGGAACACCTCCCTAGGGAGGCGTCCAGGAGGCATCCGGTACAGATGCCCAAGCCACCTCAGCTGACTCCTCTCAATGTGGAGGAGTAGCGGCTCGACTCCGAGCTCCTCCCGGGTGACCGAACTCCTCACCCTCTCTCTAAGGGAGCGTCCAGCCACCCTGCGGAGGAAACTCATCTCGGCCGCTTGTATCCGCGATCTTGTCCTTTCGGTCACTACCCAAAGTTCATGACCATAGGTGAGGGTAGGTGCGTAGATTGACCGGTAAATCGAGAGCTTTGCCTTTCGGCTCAGCTCCCTCTTCACCACGACGGTCCGGTACATCGACCGCATAACTGCGGACGCTGCGTCTGTCAATCTCACACTCCATCGTTCCCTCACTCGTGAACAAGATCCCGAGATACTTGAACTCCTCCACCTGAGGCAGGACTTCTCCACCCACCCGGAGAAGGCATGCCACCCTTTTCCGATGGAGAACCATGGCCTCGGATTTGGAGGTGCTGATTCTCATCCCTGCCGCGTCGCACTCGGCCTCAAACCGCCCCAGCACATGCTGAAGGTCCCGGTCCGAGGAAGCCAACAGGACAACATCATCCGCAAAAAGCAGAGATGAAATCCTGAGGTCCCCAAACCGGATCCCCTCCTGTCCATAAAAATTATGAACAGGACCGGTGACAAAGGGCAGCCCTGCCGGAGTCCAACATGCACCGGGAACAAGTCTGATCTACTGCCGGCAATGCGAACCAGACTCCTGCTCTGATCATACAGAGACCGGACAGCCCTTAATAGAGGGCCCCGGACTCCATACTCACTGAGCACCCCCCACAGAATGGCACGAGGGACACGGTCAAATGCCTTCTCCAGATCCACAAAGCACATGTAGACTGGTTGGGCAAATTCCCATGAATCCTCGAGCACCCTGCGGAGGGTGTAGAGCTGGTCCAGTGTTCCATGACCGCGACGAAAACTACATTGTTCCTCCTGGATCCGAGGTTCAACTATCGGCCGTAATCTCCTCTCCAGTACCCTGGCGTAGACTTTCCCGGGGAGGCTGAGAAGTGTGATCCCCCTATAGTTGGAACACACTCTCCGGTCCCCCTTTTTAAACAGAGGGACCACCACCCCGGTTTGCCACTCCAGCGGTACTGTCCCCTTCCTCCATGCAATGTCGCAGAGGCGTGTCAACCAAGACAGCCCTACGACATCCAGAGACTTGAGGTACTCAAGGCGAATCTCATCCACCCCCGGTGCCCGGCCACTGAGGAGCTTACGAACTACCTCAGTGACCTCGGCTTGGGTGATGGATGAGCACGCCTCCGAGCCCCAACCCTCTGCTTCCTCAGTGGAAGGCATGTCAGTCGGGTTGAGGAGATCCTCGAAGTATTCCTTCCACCGTCCGACAATGTCCCCAGTCGAGGTCAACAGCTCCCCACCCACACCATAAACGGTGCCGGCAGAGTACTGCTTCCCCCTCCTGAGGCGCCGAACGGTCCTCCAGAATTTCCTCGAGGCCGACTGAAAGTCTTCCTCCATGGCCTTCCCGAACTCCTCCCAGACCCGAGTTTTTGCCTCCAGGACTGCCCGAGCTGCGGCTCGCTTGGCCTGCCGGTACCTATCTACTGCGTCAGGAGTCCCACCGGCCAACATAGCCCGGTAGGACTCCTTCTTCAGTCTGACGGCATCCTGTACTTCCGGTGTCCACCACCGGGTTCTAGGATTGCCGCCACGACAGGCACCGGAGACCTTCCGTCCACAACTTCGAACCGCCGCGTCGACAATGGAGGCAGAGAACATGGTCCACTCGGACTCAATGTCCCCCGCCTCCCCCGGGATCCGAGAGAAGCTCCCTCGGAGGTGGGAGTTAAAGATGTCCCTGACAGAGGGCTCAGCCAGACGTTCCCAACAGACCCTCACAATCCGTTTGGGTCTGCCCGGTCTGTCCAACCTCCTCCTCCGCCAGCGCATCCAACTCACCACCAGGTGGTGATCAGTTGACAGCTCAGCCCCTCTCTTCACCCGAGTGTCCAAGACATGCGGCCGAAGGTCAGATGAAACGTGCACTGATGGACACCCTTATGCTTGAACATGGTGTTCATTATGGACAAACTGTGGCTAGCACAGAAGTGCAACAACAAAACACCGCTCGGGTTCAGATCGGGGAGGCCGTTCCTCCCAATCACGCCTCTCCAGGTATCACTGTCATCGCCCACGTGAGCGTTGAAGTCCCCCAGTAGAACAATGGAGTCCCCAGTTGGAGCACTATCAAGTACCCCTCCCAGGGACTCCAAGAAGGCCGGGTACTCCGCACTGCTGTTCGGGCCGTAGGCACAAACAACAGTGAGAGACCTTTCCCCGGCGCGGGGAAGCGCAGGGAAGCGACCCTCTCGTTCACCGGGGTGAACTCCAACCCGACTGAGCTGAGGGGCTATAACCAAGCCCACACCAGCCCGCCGCCTCTCACCCTGGGCAACTCCAGAGTAGTGGAGGGTCCAGCCCCTTTCAAGGAGCTGGGTTCCAGAGCCCAAGCTATGTGTGGAGGTGAGCCCGACTATCTCTAGCCGGTATGTCTCAACCTCATGCACAAGCTCCGGCTCCTTCCCCCCCAGCGAGGTGACATTCCATGTCCCCACTGTGAGGGTTTTGGTCCAGGGATTGGGTCGTCGAGGCACCCCGCCATGACTGCTACCCAGTCCACAATGCACCGGCCTCTCACTGACCCTCCTGCGGGTGGTGGGCCTACAGGAAGGTGGGCCCACGTCTCCGTTTCGGGCTGAGGCCGGCCGGGTCCCACGGGCAAAGACCCGGCCACCAGGCGCTCGCCAGTGAGCCCCAACCCCAGGCCTGGCTCCAGGGCGGGGCCCCGGGGCCCCGGTGACGCCGATCCGGGCGACGTAGCGGTCCTTGGTTTAATTTTATCCATGTTCGGCTTGTGAACCGCTCTTAGTCTGGCCCGTCACCCAGGACCTGTTTGCCATGGGAGTCCCTACCAGGGGCATAAGTGCCCCCGACAACATAGCTCCTAGGATCACTCGGGCACACAAACCCCTCCACCACAGTAAGGTAGCGGTTCAAGGAGGGGATATTAAGCTTCAATTCATTTTATTTATATAGCATCTACTACAACAGAAGTTGTCTCTAGGATCTTTGAACATGAACATAAACCCCCGAGCAATTATTACATAAACAATGGCAGGTAAAAACTCCCCTAGTGGGAGAAAAGCCTTAAGCCAAACAGTGGCAAGAAAAACTCCCCTTTAGGAGGAAGAAACCTGGACAAGGACCAGGATCAAAAAGGGGGGGCCCTCCCGCTGAAGACCAGCTGGGCACAGTGAACTAAGTTATGGTGAACCAGGAGACTTTATTTATAAATAGCTTAACTGTTTCATTTTTTTCACCCACAACGACTTCATCTTTAGCTTAAAAAAATCCTTTTACCAATTTATGCAAAAAAAATTACAATTGGATACATCCATATATGTTTATGGATCAAAGTATGATTATTTTAAAAAGGAACTATGTTACAGTCAACATGCCAAATTATTGATCAAACTGCAAAACTGCAAATTGCTAAGAATGAATGGAGTGTGAGTGAGAGTAAGAGAAAGACGAAAGAAGAGCAATAGATTTACAAAGGAATAAGAACACACTAAAAAAAGTAAAGGCAGACATGAAAAAAGTTGTGGGAGCTGCCTGCAGCAGCTATTTAGCCTACTGGACTCTCAAGATACAGGCGACTGCTGAGCAGATAATGCAATAATTGAATCCCTCTCAAATTTTTCACATTATGACATTGTTAGGATTTTATGAAATTGTTAAAAGTATGAGGGTGTTTTTCTATACGATTGTACACTGATGGTTGCTCTCAGTGCAGAACCGCCTCCTGTTTTTATAACCAGACTGATTAGCTGAGGTCTTCTTTAAAGGGGACCTATTATGGCATCTAATACCTATTTTAAACAGGCCTTGAATGTCTTAAAAACAAGCTTTTGATTGTTTTTGCTAAATAAATTAGAAATTCAGTCTCTAATGCCCCTTTTGCACTAGTATCACTTCAGCTCGGTTCTACCCGTTTTGCGCTTTTGCATTAGGGCTGAGACGGGTAGAGCCGCTCCAAGCCGATACCTTTTTCTGTAACCATTTCAGTGAGGTTCTATAGCGGGCTGAGCAGGGACTATTTCTGAGGTCACCACCCTCCTCGCCACTGATTGGTCGGGGGGCGGGGACGTCACCACCCTCCACGCCTCTGATTGGTCGGGGGGCGGGGCCGTCACCACCCTCCGCGCCTCTGATTGGTCGGGGGGCGGGGCCGTCACCACCCTCCGCGCCTCTGATTGGTCGGGGGGCGGGGCCGTCAAACGTTTGAATCAGGAAGCGGGAGTCAGCGCGAGGCGACTCGCGGCGATTTTATTATAAAGCGCAAAACGTCTGTTTGGTGATCCAACTCTGAGGTGCAGATGTTCATAAACCTGGTGGCTGTCGAGAAAAAATTAAAAAAGCGATGTAGACGGGCTGTTTTTTTCTCAGCCGCTCGCGGCTCCAGCTGATTTCTGATCAGCGCCGACATGAACAAAGCGGTTGCACAATCGAGTACGTCACAGCAGCTTCACCCCAACCTGCCCGCTTCTCACCTGGCTGTGCGAAAACACACGGGGACAAACGGGAAGAGCCGCGACGAGCCGAGCCGGGCTAAGGTGGTACTAATGCAAAAGCGCAATAAGCCATGTCTTTATCATCCCATTCTCTAACCTCATTATCTATGCGGGATTCTGAGTGGGCGGGGCTATGATAATGAGGCTCTGTGCTGATTGGCTGCCTGAATGACGCGATACACCACTACGAAAAAATGGCAGAAGCTCCGGCCGGCGGAGTTAGTTGTGGGCGTTGTTTCACGCATCGGAGGCCAACCTTTGTAAATCGTATTTTGGTTACGTAACGAAAGGGAGCAGAATCTTATTGGCTCGTAGATCCACATCACACTGGACGGCTCATCCGGGCGGCTGTACAGACACTGCAGAATTTGGTTGCTTTCCTCCTTCTCTGAGTTGGCAGGCTGAGGGGAGAACACTTATAAATGTTAAAGCAAGAGAAAACCTGTTTTTCATAATAGGTCCCCTTTAAGTGAGGACGGTGAACAGGAACGGATGTTAAAGATTGATGGTTCCCCTCCAGTTTTTCTCTGGGTTTCGGTTGTCGTAGATCTTCGCTGGGTTGGCATGTCGGATTATAGATAGACAACAAAAAATATATGGCTGAAAGTGTGACATGTTTAAGTTTCTTTCACTGCAGTTGGCCTCCCAGTTAAGGTTCAACATCCGCTGCTATAACGTACAAAACACCTCCCTTTTTCAGTGTAAATATGACTGGATTGATGACCACAGTGTGCATTTCTCTCCTACCTATGTGGTTTGAGAAAAGTGAACCTCTGGCTGGAAAACATTGTGCATGATATAATAAAAGCTTGTATTAACTTTGATTTTGTTCCCTGGTTTTTTTATGGTGCTCCGGACAAACGAACACGAGGATCTTTCACCATGCTGAGAGAATCAGGTGTGTTCCTGTAAAGGACAGTCAGTGTGTCTCCATGAATCATCTTGCATGTCCTTGAAGTCGACATTGACCCGCTGATCCGTCTGGAATTGACAGGGAAACTGACTTTTTCTTTGTCCTTTAATGAAGAAGGGCAAAATGACAAACAGCTTGTAAAATAATAAGAAAAACAAACAAATCTGAAATTCTAAAAGATGCACGGCATTGGTTGAAAACGTCTCCTCATGTAGGCATTTCAGTCATGCTGTGAAAAAATATTTTCTAACCACCTCTTTTTATTTTTTTTTTAGGTCTACAGCATATCCTGAATTCAGATAATTTTACTTCTTTCTGACAATGATTTAGCCTAAAAGCCAAAGTTTTTACTACAGATACCAGTTCTGAGTAAACCGAGGGGCTAAATCTGGCTTGTTAAACTATCACCGACACGGAAGTGGCAAGTTAAAAAACTGCATTGAAGACGAAGTGGCATTAAAATTTCCAACAGAAATAAAAATGTTTACAGTATAAAGCTTTGGTCTATGTTTCACATCCATGAGAGCTATATGGGGGGGGGGGGGATTTATGTAGGCTACCGCATCAAGTAACATTTTACAAAGTCATACATTTAGGTTTATTTTTGGTAGCTACATGGTTAGTTCTTCTGTTGAATTGACTTGGGGGCTGTAAGAGTTATAATAAGAGTATAATCACCCTTACTTCAAAGATAATATGCCTTATTGCGGGCAGCATGGTGGCTTAGTGGTTAGCACTGTTGCCTCACAGCAAGAAGGTTCCTGGTTCAAATCCCTGGCCCGGCAGGGTGTTTCTGTGTGGAGTTTGCATGTTCTCCCCGTGCTTGCGTGGGTTCCTTCCGGGTACTCCGGCTTCCTCCCACAGTCCAAAATCATGCATAGTAGGTTAATTGATGTTTCAATGTTGCCCGTAGGTGTGAGTGTGAGTATGTGTAGTTGTCTGTCTGTACATGTGTCTGTACATGTGGATACACCCTGCAGGGTGTATCTGCCTCTTGCCTGTAATGAGCTGGGATAGGCTCCAGCAGACCCCCATGACCCTGCAAAAGGATAAAGCGGGTATAGAAAATGGATGGTTGGATGGATGGATGGATGTCTTAATCCATTGCCAATTGTTGTGACTATGGGTTGAGCTACATTAGTCTCAGGGTGAAGGTGGCCTGCCTGAGGCCTTAAGCTGCCAGCCTGACTGGTGCAGCAAGCAGCAGTAAGCTTTGACCTGGTGCATCAGCCACCGACTCACTAACTGCCTTTACCTGGGGGGACTCACTAACTGCCTTTACCTGGGGGGACTCACTAACAGCCTTTACTTGGGGGCCAAGAGCTGGCTGCTGAGGCAGCTACTGGCCTGGTAATGGAGGCCTCCAACTTTATGCAGTAGATTCATTTAAGTTGTTGACGGATGGCTGCGGTGTCTCTGGTGGAGCTTAGTTTGTGCTCTGACAGTCCTCGCTTCAACCTTCCTGTCAGATGTTGTCTCAGGAGTTACATTACAATGGTTAGCATGACGTATTGCTACCTTGTGGTATTAGAGGTGCTCTTGAAAGGAAACATCCAGAAGTGTGTATGCAACAGCATCAAGCATAATCAGTAAATACTCAACATAAAAATAAAATATTAAATTAAGTTTTAAATGGTCAAATACACCAAAAAGTTTCAATAGTTGTCTTCATAAAAATTTGATCCCAGAATGCTTGAATAGAAAACTTGATTCCATGTCAAGATTTCCCCTCTGTCCAAATGTCTTCTGCTCTGACTGGTGGCACGTTTCAGGCTTATACCATGTTGGGACATTCATTCTTTCGAAAAAAAAAATTGAAGACATGTTCAAGCCACATATAAATCACTGACCCATCCATCACCCTGTAGGTCATTGGATAGAGTCAAGGCTGCATGGCCGGGTTATTGGATAGGTGAAACCTGACGCATCGGCCATCAATAGGGATCATTAATTCTGATTTCACAGTCGCAAGTTGTGTGGCATGAACCAGCATCTTCTTAAGACTTTAAAGCATTTGAAAAATTGACCTCAAATTGCCTTGACAGCTGCATATATACTGTACATACTGTATATATGTATAGCAGCCAGCTGCTGCACCAGTTATTTATTTGCCTGTAATTACAGGTGATGCATGATGTGCAGTAAGAAAGTTGTGCAGTAATGACAAGCCATTAGACTGCCAAAAAAGTGTGACCTTTGAATAACTTGGCTGGCTAAAAAGGTGCCTTAAAGAGAAATGATGCAGGGAAATTGAGTGGATGGTGATGAAGCAAGGACAGGAGACGCGACAGAACACAACATAATGCTTTGTCAGCTGAAAATTGAGCTTTCATTCACTCCATAATACTGAACATTGCTATCAGCTGACAGATCTGTGGAGGAACTAGAAGTCCAACGTGCTCATTGTGACACAAACGTTACAATAAATGTGCATTTATATTGGACCTCATGTTCCTTTCTTCAGTGGTTTTAACAGAAGGAAGCACTTAGATAAGTGGCACTAATACTAAAATGTCATCAGTAATTAACAGAATCTTGGCAGCAGAGTGGGTCAGAGCAAGTACCAACAGATCTAAGGCAAAATCACCTTGGGAAAGGTCTGTGCAAAAATAAGTCTTATACATCCCTGTATATCATTTCACACTAAGCTGGGAAAGCATTAATGCTCTGACCCAACTAAATATGGATAAACTGATGCAAACACAGACTGGTGCTGAAGCGATACAGCGTGTCGTCAAAAATCCTAATCACGCTTCCACCTCGACAGGGGAAATGTCCATTTGTCATACCGCTGTTAAAAGTAAGGTCCCGTTAAGCACTCTCTGCTAGGCTTTACCTTATTTAATGCTCAATTTGAAATATTTGCCTATTAACCCACAATTATTCATGATCATGCTCTTTTGAGGCCTCAATTATAATCCAATCACAATCCATCAAGCTAAGAACATTTATCATCTAACTTTATTCAGCAAAGATTATTTATCGCCTGCTTGCGGTAACTACATGTATAATTTGTCTTTCTTAATTAGATGCTGTTTTATACCCTTCAGCATTAGCTTTCAACTTTATGTATAAACATTTTTTCTTTCTTTGTTAAACTTGAATTATCTATCACATCACCAAATGACATGTTTATCATTTACCAGCATGCACGTGTTATGCCTGCTCCTCCTCGTCTACTCAGGTCAGCTTCTCCACTACTGATCACCGGCCTGGACTACAGTTCCCAGGATTCCCCAGTCACTCGTCATGATCTGCACCTGTGCCGTCCTCATTAACCTCATGTGTCTCACCTGTGTGCCTCCCTACTTGTGTCTCTCTCCCCTCACTGTGTGGTATTGTCTTGTTCCTGTCACCCCATGAAACCTACACCGACGAACTCAGTCTGCTGGGTCTTTCCTGCAAGTGTAATCCAGCAACGGCTGTTATTGAACGGCTTTTGAGCTGATGTCTGCGCTTGAGTCCGCCTGTTGTGTTCCAGACCTCGCAGCATGGTTAACTCCTTTTCCATTGATGTCTGAGAGTTAAATTTGTTCCCCCCTCAAAAAAAGGTTTAACTTTGACAGGTGAAGGGCAATTTAGCACAAGATAGTAAGAACAAAGGTATAAAGTTTAGGCAGTGAAAAAAATTGTTCAGGAGAAAAAATGGTTGCAAAAATTCCCAATTTATCATAAAAGGCAGTCATAGAGAAAACATAGTTTTATTAGCAGATATACAGTAATGCTGTTGCTCATGTTTAACTTGTACAGGGGGCAAATGCCACACTAGAACTGATGTGTGTGTGTGTGCGCACGTATACAGGTATGTATATATAGATAGGTGTGTGCACATTGGGTAAACACTTATTTTATAGATTTTTTTTATTTGGGTAGAGACTTATTTTATAGATTAATTCATAGAAAACAGATCCACTTATTTATATATTTACAAGGGGTTCCATATGTTCAAAATATGTGTGCATGTGTGCACACAAAATGGTTTGGACATGTTTGAAATTAATCTATACAAAGAAATGAAAAATGAATTTGAAATGAAAACATAAGCCTGGGATCAGGCAGAGCGTAAATGTTAAATTACAGAGAGAAGAAAACTGGTCAAAACCATGACACTTTCATCGTTGTCATCATGGTGGAAAAAAAGCTGGATTCACTGTGCATTTCAAGGCTAAAGTTCAATAATGAGCAAGAGCATATAGTACATAGCAAATTGAAAAATATTAAATCAACATGTGTAGTGTGCAAATATATATATATATATATATTGCATGTATGTATAGATAGATAGGTATCCTGATGTTTTTTTTCTTCTAACTGGGCGCTGAATGTTGCAGCTGGTGAGGAAGGTCACGTTACATTACATGACATTTAGCAGATGCTTTCATCTAGAGTCACTTACAACAGAGGAATACAATCAAGCTGCAGTAGCAGAGTAAATCACAGTGCTGTGAGGTCAGTGCAGTCAGGACAACGTTCAGGTGCCTTTAAGAAGTTGATGAGAGAGTTCATGACAGAAGGTGTTCTTGGAAGAGAGCTTTCACAAGTTTCTTGAATGTAGAGAGAATGTGATGCTCTCGTGGCTGCTGGTCACTTGTTCCAACATTGAGGAGCGACACGGTAGAACAGTGAAGAGAGGGCAAGGCCAGTCAATTAAACGAGACAGATTCCCATGAATCCTATGGGCCCATGATTGAGCGGGGCCCTTAGAGGCCCCTAATAATGATGAAATGATGGTGTCATTATTTTTTCTGTATTAAGTTATTAACCAACATATAATCACAAATGTTTTAGTACAATAACTTCATTTGTTTTCCGGAAATATCAACACCTGCAGCCCCCCCCTCAAAAATCCGGCATGTAACCCAGTATTTCGAAAAAAAAAGTGGGTTTGTTCGTTGTGATAGAAAGTTTTGGAATATTAACTTTGTTCCTGTCTGTGGTCTTTAAACTGACTTTTCTCACCATGTTGACTCAAGAAAACTCTACCTTACTGTTATATTAGTTATATAATCAATCCAGTCAAACATTCATCAAGCTGTTCCTATTCAATAAAAGTTGACCTCCCCTGTGTGAAAATGATTTTGAACACAGTCAAGTGCACCACCAGCAGCAGCTTTCCGTCAAGCTTTCTGCCGCTGCTGTGTTGGGGGCCCTCTAAAGATTCTTTATATGGGGCCCAAAATCCCTAGCGGCGCCCCCGCCTGTACCAGGAGCTTTGTTGCATAGTTAGTCATGTTAGGTCTTATTTCTTTGTGTGTTGTAAAGTGCAAAGTGGTAAGACCAAGAGACTGAGGCAACACTGTGTAACAACGCGGCACGCTGGAGGCAAACTGGATGCAAGATGATGATGGCTTGATGGTTAAAGGGATTGTGACATGAAAAACACATTTTTCTTGATTTTTTGTGTTTTGTTGGGTGTCTTGACATCAATTACACCCAAAAAACAACTAACTTTTAACATTCAGTGTATTGTGTGCTTTCTGGGATTTTCCGCATAACTATGCAAAAACGGCGCATGTGGTTTGGTGGCGGGCCGTTACGTAACGGCCCGCTAAATCACCGCCCCCTCCACCCAGCTCCCTGCCTCCTCTCCTCTCCAGTGCACCATAAAGGCTGATTTATGGTCCCGCGTTACACCAACGCAGAGCCTACGGCGTAGGGTTACGCGGCGACGCGCACCATACGCTGAACCCTACGGCGTAGGCTCTGCGTCGATTTAACGCGGAACCATAAATGATGCTTAACACGGAGCAGTTTAGAGCCTCTTTTGTTCTAATCACCGGAGGAAAACTGCTAAGAAGACCCGCGGCCACTGACTGGACTTAAGATAAGGGGACAGTGCTGCTTGCATGCCTTTATTTTTATGATTGTTTGCTGTGGTTCGCCCTCCTGCTTTTCCGTGCATGCTTCGCCTGTCGCTCCCTCTCCGACGCCGCTGTGAGCGTATGGCTGGAGGAGGAGGAGGTTTGGAGGAGGAGCGGAGCAATGATTGACAGGAAAGGGGGAAAGGAAGCATTTTTCACGGCGCAAAAAATCACTGTAATAAAAAGCCAGGAAAAGAGTACTAGATTGAAGTTTTTCTTGTTACACTCTTTTAGACACATTTGAGGGATGTTGGCCAAGCCTTTTAATAGTGTTAAAAGCATGTTAAAAATGATGTCACAATACCTTTAAAGCTGTTGCCTCACAGCAAGGACTTTCGGTGTAGTTACATGTTCTCCCCGTGCTGGGCTTTCCCCAGGTGCTCTGGCTCCCTAATGCACTCCATCCAGGCGCACTGTCCAGGGTGTACCCCCGTGCTTTTCAGCCAAAGAGAGCTGTAAAAGGCTCCAGATCCCCGTGACCTTAAAGGGGACATATTATGTTATTATTATATTATATTATTATATTCTTGTTTTAACATATATAAAGTGGTCTCCCCTCACCCTGCCAACACAGAAAAGATGATACCCCATGAAAATCCGCAAGGTCTGCTCCCTCCCGCCTTACAGAGTCCCCCAGTGTCATGTGGTTTCTGTGAGCCGTTTAGATTTGTGCATTTTCTTTACGTCACCAAAATGCAAACCACGCCCTCGGTCTCCTCCGCTGCTGAAACCACGCCCACAACCAGTTCTGTCCGCTGCTGGAGCGGTCCTTCCTTCAGCCAGTCGGACGCGGCGCCGCAGCGGAGCGGATCCGGGTTAAATCATCCAGGTTCCCGGGTGGTTTGGGAGCTGGGTCCTTGGGGGTCCGTCCCAGGTCGGACCAGCTTCACCCTCCGAGATTTTCAGCCAAATCTGTCGGTTTGATCACCGGTAACGGGCGATGCGCCGCGGATGCGCTCCGGATGGCTCCAGGGCCAGCGTTCAGCATCCGCCGGGCAGATCCGGCTGAAATAGTGCATAAATGTTATTTATATACAACTCATATTTTATTTTTTTAACAATAAAGTTGCCATTTGTGAAAATTCAGTGTTGTATTTATTTACAGGCTCGGGCTGCTCTGGCGGAGCGAGGTTTATTCTCCTCCCCTGCTACACGTCATTCAGGGAGTCAATCAGGGAGCCCCCCCCCCCCTCCCTTAGAATGGAGCACAGAAAAAGGGGTTAGAAGCGGTAAAACTAGTGACAGGGCCCACAGGCTGGATTTCTGATTTATGTAGAAAAAACAAGCTTTAGATTGTTTTTAAGACATTCAAGGCCTGTTTAAAATATACATTAAATGCCATAATATGTCCCCTTTAAATACGAATATGTGCATATAGATAATAGGTGGATGTATATACCCATACTGCAACAGTAAAACGTCTGAAGCATGCATCAAAGTAGGATGTTTCCCTCTGAACATAAGAGGGTACAAAGCAGTTCATGACTCGACTTGTGTAATTATATTATAGCAACAGAGAGCACAGTGGTGTTCCTATCTGCTTGTGATGGAGGTCATGCCTGAATCAAAGAAGCTCATGTCACCATTAATGCATCATTAGAACCATGTGAAGCAAACAGACATTTCTAATCATGCCCTTCTTCCAAACAAAAGGGCAAACAAAATGTTAAGAGATAAGTTATGCATTTAAACATCAAAGACAATTAGCATGTGCAGCCCTGATCAACACTTACTCACCGTAACTCCCCTGTACAGACCAGCATTTTTATAAATCCTGTCTCAGATCTGCAATACAATATCTCAAAGCTTGTCTTTTCATACTATTTGCTTGTTTTTAATGGAAACCGTTAATCTTACGTGGCTATAAATGGTGTGAGAGACACTCTTTAATGTTTATTGTTTAAGACTGACTGTAGGAAAATTGTTATGACCCGGTAATGTTGAGAACCAAACGCAACCACACAGGAGGCAGAGAAGGGGTTAATGTCTTTAAGGCTTTATTTGCCAAAGAGTGAGAAAAACTGAAGGGCAGCCACAAGGAGGGCTGGTATCCAAACTGGAAAAAAACAACAAAAAGTACTCCAACAGGAAAAAGGAAAAGCAGGTCCGGGTCACAAGAAGTTATGGGAAGATCTGGCGAAGAGTACACTGCTGAACCGGCTCTTATAGGCAGTGGTGATGATGGGAGGATTGGCTGCAGCTTATGCCGTACTGTCCTGTGAGCTCGTTAACGACGGGGACGTAGATTGGGTCCAGCTTGTGCAGAGGTGTTCCTGCTAGAGGCAGATCTCTCAGCAGTGGGGGAGGGGGGACTGGGAGATGGTGCAGGCAGAGAAGCAGGAGCCGTAACAAAAATATTAAAATATTAATAAATACAAAATACACTGACTGATTCTATCTGTTCATCGTGATCAGCCATGCAACAATGATTGAGTGAAGTGACACAAACCATCTAATTAAGAATATTAAAAAAACAAACTAATCTGCCCAGGTGTAAACGATGGCTGATGCTCATCAAAAAAGAGACAATCATGTGGTGACCTCACTGAAGTAGTGGATAGAAAATCATCATCCCAGACATAAACACGTTGACATATATTGGGCAAAAGCCTGCAGCAGAGGCTGTTTTTCCTGAAGCTTTAAGGAATGAGTGGGCAGATCAGAGACGTTCTGCCAGGCAGTCCTCAAGAGCATCATTAGATATGAGATTACAGCTGCACCTACAGCAGCAGTGGAACTGAGGAGCACAGCAACTATGAAGAAGCAATATAAGTCCATAACAAGTGGACAGCTATGAACCAAGACACACAATTCATTGCAGAGTTTTGGCATTGGCTATTCTATAAATACCTCCTCCAATGAGATGACGTCTTAGAGTGAGAAAAATGTACAAGCAGACACCTTTGAAGCTATCAAGAGTTAGCCCCCATTACGCTGATGAATTCTGAAAATTACCTAGAAATTATATGTAGAAATTTTTCCTTCCCCTCTGTGAAGTAAGATGTATCTTCCCAACAATAAAATTACTTTAACCCTTTCCAGGGAAAGTGACCACATTTGGTCACTTCAGTAGAACTACAGTCTATGGTTATTACAAAAAAAGTTACAATGGTAATAAAGGTCCTTTTAATATTCTTCAATAACCTTATGGAAGGTTTTATCGACTGCCTTATAAAAGGGTTAATAACATCAAACTGACTGAAGCTAAATGATGCAAGTAATGACTGCCTCTAAAAGTTATAAAAAGTAAGAACAGTTCTATTTCGTCCCTACTGACCGCCAGGCGGTGCTGTAAGCACTGGATATCTCCCCTCGCGTTCCGCTCCTCTCTCCCACTGACACACCCGTGTTGACGGTAGCGTGGCCCTCCCCTCTCCCGCCTGCATATTGGCGGTGACGGCAGCTTGTTCGCTGTGGTGACGGCAGCGTTTCCGCTCCCCTCTCCCACTGACACATCCGTGCTGACGGTAGCGTCGCCGCTCCCCTCTCCCGCCGGCATATTGGTGGTGACGGCAGCGTGCTCGGTGTGGTGACAGCAGCGTTTCCGCTCCCCTCTCCCACCGACACCTACGTGGTGACTGCAGCGCGTCCGCTCCCCTCTCCCACCGGCACATCCGTGGTGACTGCAGCGTGACCGCTCCCACCGACACATTCGTGTGGACGGCAGCGTGTCCGCTCCTCTCTCCTGCCAGCACATCCGTGGTGACGGCAGCGTGTCCGCTCCCTCTCCCACCGGTCGCTGTGATGGAGCGTTCATGCCCAGGGTGCATGGCCGCCCTGGATCCTGCGGATGACCAGGACCTCTGCGTGTCGTGCCTGGGCCCTGAGCAGCCGGGGCCGTCGGCCAGCCTCCCCTCATCCCAGCCGAGGTCTTCTCTGAAGCGATCGGCAAAGAGAGTGGTGGGGGCCCCCAAACGACGGCGGATGACGAGCCAGCTCTCCTCGAAGGTAGATCGCTTGGCTGCCGACATGGAGCAGATGAAGGCGCTCCTCCTCAATCTGCAACCTGGTACTGGCCAGGTGGAACCTGCCATGCCAGAGTTTGCTCTGGGGTCGCCACCGCTGCTAACAGAGGACCCCATCTCCATTGCAGCCTCGGCGAGCCACTTCAACGTGTCATCAGGGGACCCGGCCTCACAGCGCTCGGGGTTCTCCTCGCACTCATCTGCCCAGAGCTCTCGGGAGGGGACGGTTTGTTCCTCCGTGCAGAGCATTATCCGCACTGCCCTGGCACACTTGCAGCCGGATGCACCGCGTGCGGAGGTGGCCTCTAGCGCCTTCCACAGGCGCAATCCTTCTCCGGTGGAATTCACCATTCCGCCTTCGTCGGATTTTTTGAGGGAGCTGCACTCATGCTGGAGAGATATCACAGCCCTCTCCAGGCTGACAGCTGATGACCGCGCTCTGACGGCGATGGAGGACGCGGCAGTGGCTGGTCTCCACCACATGCCCCCCATCGAGCCCTCCATTGCAGCGCTGATAGTGGCTCCTGATGAGGCTCTGAAGCCAGATCCCAAGGGCCCCTCTACCCAGTGTAGGGTTACTGATGGGCATATTTGTAAGGCTTATAACACAGCGGCCAGCATTGGCCGGCTGGGGAACACCCTTTCCCATCTTCTGCTGGCTCTCTCAACCTCCCTGCAGGATGCACAGGTGGGGGATCCCACACAGGACATGTGTGACATATCCTTACAGGCTTTTGCCTCCCAGACGAGGGGGCTGGGGCGGCTGATGTCCACCCTGGTGCACACGCGCCGTCATGTCTGGCTGGCGCAGTCACCCCTGACGGAGACTGCTCGTAGGGTTCTTTGTCAGGCACCTGACACCGGGGGACCTGCTGGCACCGGGGGAGCTGTTTGGGGCGACCGCCCTGGAAGCTCTGAACGCACCGCCCTGGCTGGTGTGACCAGGCAGCGGCTGGTGTACCTTCACAGGAGTGCGGCCGCTTCCAGTACACCGGGAGGCCCTTCACCGGCCCCCGGGCATCGCCCCCGGCCGCCTGCTCACGGCCGCTGCGGGGCCCAGCCTATTGTTGTCAAGCTGTCCTGAACCCGTCAGGGCTGGCATCTCGAATGCCCATGTGCCTCCCACCCGCCTCTGGTATGAGTGCGAGTGGGGGAGATTCTCTGCCTGGTGTGCAGACGGGGCAGAGGACCCTGTTCTTTGCCCCGTGGCCACGATCCTGGGGTTCCTTTCGGTCCCTCCTGGATGGTGGCCGTGCTCAGTCCACTCTAAGGGTGTATGTGGCGGTCATTTCGTCGCAACATGCCCTGGTTGAGAATACCACTGTGGGGTGCCACCGGCTGGTTTCTCTTTCTCAGGGGGGCTCCGAGGCTGCGCCCCCCCGAGGAGCCCAAAGGCCCCAGTGTGGGACCTGTCCATGGTGCTAGGTGCCCTCTCTTCTCCACCCTTTGGGCCCTTGGCCCAGGTGGGCCTGAAGTGGCTCTCTATGGAGATAGCTTTTTTTCCTCGCTATGACATCGGCAAAGCGAGTCGGAGAGTTACATGCCCTGTCAGTCAGCTCAGGGGCTACGTTGTGGCCAAACGTGGCGTTCCTGCCCAAGGTCCTGCCACGCACTCGTACTAATCGGCCTATCCAGCTTGGCCGGTTCGACCCCGAGCCTGCAGAGAGTGGGCCGAGCCCTTTGTGCCCCGTACGGGCCCTCGCTGCTTATGCTACCGCGCCTGTGCGACGGTCGGAGCAGCTTGTTTTCTGCCATGGTGGCCCCAACAGGGGGCGTGCTGTTTCTGGACGGCGCCGTCCCACTGGGTGGTGGACACCGTCGAGCACGCCTACAGGGCCAGTGGCCGCCCCTTACCAGTGGGGGTGAGGTGCCACTCGACCAGAAGCGTTTCGGCTTCTTTGGCTGCCCTGAAGGGGGTGCCTCTGGAGGACATCTGCGCAGCGGCTTCGTGGACGTCGCCGGACACGTTCTCCAGATTTTACCGGATCAATGTCGCCACTCCCCAACCATTGGGCGTGGTTCTACTCCCGGGTCCTTCTGCCCCTGGTCAGTGAGGTAAGTGACCGGGATTCTATGTGACATTGTTGGTATTCGTCATCCAGTGCTTACAGCACCGCCTGGCGGTCAGTAGGGACGAAATAGAACGAAAGTTACGCCTGTAACTATGGTTCTATGAGTCCCGGATGACCGCCAGGCCTGCCGGTCACTCCGAATCCTCGTGCTCTCGCGAGAAGATTCCAGGAGTCGATCCCATGCTTGACGCCGGAAGATATACCGGCGATATACTCCGGGGGTCATGCAGGGGTCACGGGTGACGTGACATTGTTGGTATTGTACTCGACATGCGCATGCGCGAGGGGAGATATCCAGTGCTTACAGCACCGCCTGGCGGTCATCCGGGACTCAAAGAACCGTAGTTACAGGCGTAACTTTCGTTTCATGTAGCCTGAGAGTACTGTACCTGGTAAAACAGAAGCAAGAGGAGTGGGCGAGTGGAAAATAATCTCTTTTCTCTGCTGATCCAGAAGAATGCACACACCAAATTGGACATGAGGTTTCTCTCTGAACATGAAAGATTAACAACTGGTTTGCGCTAGAAAGGAACCCCACTAGTTTTGGGTCAACTCTAACGCTGCAAAAGTCTAACTAGTATTTTTGTACATAATAAAAGGTCATGCCTCGAGCAAAGAGACTTATCTAACTCGTCTCGTAACATGCAGCGGACATCTTTAAAAGGAACCCTGGTTATTAAGACTTGTAGTCCCTAATTAGCCACAATTGTTCTCTTATACTAAAATATGTTGTTAGAAACACATAAAATAATCTAATTGCTTTAAAAATCTACAATGTTTATCACATATTTTGACCTGCGGGAGGCGCCATGTTCTACCTGCGCAATGCATTCTGGGGGCGATGACGTAGACCGGTGGCGAAGATAAGCCGCGTTAGTTTAACTGGGACAGGTATCTAAAACATAGATGAGCAGCACTCTCCCGGCCGTGGAGGCTGACGAGGGAGCCCATAAGACGTCTCGGTTCAGGCAAACTGGATCAAAGTGCTCGTGTGCTGTGATGCACGGGAGATCTGCAAAAATTATCAAAGTCGTGCGCATCTTACCAGTGCATTAGGCTACGGCGTCAACGGCGTAGGCGGCGTAGCCGTGGCTCTAGAGCCTGCAGCGCACCGCCATCCGCTCTCCGCTCTCGCCGGGATGGAGACGCCGGTGGGCAGGATGCACGTTTGGGTGGGCATAGCCCACCCCTGCCGCCCCCCTAAAACCGGCCTTGGTGCTGGTCCAGCGTTTGATGACAGACCAGAGGCTGAGGTGACTGGCCCGGGACTTTGACGAAATGGGAGGCGCAGACTTCGCGTCAAATAGGCAAGAACATCTTAATTTAATTTAATGACGCCAGATCTGGCTGGGGTTTTTATTGTAGCATCGGCTATGTGCTAGTTGAAACGTGTGGTCTGTTAGTCTATCTGAGTTTTATGGTGTTTTTATAGTTCATGCTTTATGGTGCTGTACTTCTTTTTTTTTTTTTTTTACTTTTTTGTAGGTGCGCCGTCACCTTAATGTTTAGCTGTGTTTTGATCTGTGTTTCTGGTGCGCCGTCACCTGTTTAGCGGTGTTTTCATCTGTTTCTGGGTGTCAAAACAGTGGACGGGGGCTAGCAGGTGCCACTGTCTGACGTCACTACCCAGAATGCATTGCGGTGTAAACAACAATGGTGACCTACGAGTTAAATTATATTTTCAAATTTTATAAAAATGAAGACATCAAAAAGGTTTTTGATATCACATTGTTATAATTGATACCAACATTTATCTTTTAAGACCTACATGTCTTAATAGCCAGGGTTCCCTTTAAGCATTTCTAACTCGTCTCGTAACATGCAGCGGACATCTTTAAGCATTTCTAATCATATTACACTGAATTAATGAATTTACAGTAAACAGCGACAGTCCACATACTTATAATGCAGTTTCTGGTCTCTGGTGTGTAACAGTGATTGATATTTTAATTAACCAGCATTCAAACTGAAGACTGGACCCCTTATGATGCACAATCTGTTAATCTCCTAAATCCCCTCTCCAACCTGAGCAGATTTGTCCTGAAAGTTGCTTTATCCCTTAGATCCCTTAGAGAGAGGAGTCGAGCTGCTGCTCCTTCACATTGAGAGGAGTCAGCCGAGGGGGCTTGGGCATCTGTACCGGATCCTCCTGGACGCCTCCCTAGGGAGGTGTTCCAGGCATGTCCCTCCTCCCTAGGGAGGTGTTCCAGGCATGTCCCTCCTCCCTAGGGAGGAGTTCCAAGCATGTCCCTCCTCCCTAGGGAGGAGTTCCAGGCATGTCCCTCCTCCCTAGGGAGGAGTTCCAGGCATGTCCCTCCTCCCTAGGGAGGTGTTCCAGGCATGTCCCTCCTCCCTAGGGAGGTGTTCCAGACATGTCCCTCCTCCCTAGGGAGGTGTCCCAGGCATGTCCCTCCTCCCTAGGGAGGTGTTCCAGACATGTCCCTCCTCCCTAGGGAGGTGTTCCAGACATGTCCCTCCTCCCTAGGGAGGTGTTCCAGACATGTCCCTCCTCCCTAGGGAGGTGTACCAGGCATGTCCCTCCTCCCTAGGGAGGTGTTCCAGGCATGTCCATCCTCCCTAGGGAGGTGTTCCAGGCATGTCCCACCGGGAGGAGACCCCGGGGAAGACCCAGGACACGCTGGAGAGACTACGTCTCTCGGCTGGCCGGGGAACGCCTCGGACTCCCCTCGGAAGAGCTGGAGGAAGATCTGGAGGAAGAGATGGAAGAAGAGCTGGAGGAAGAGCTGGAGGGAGTGTCTGGGGTGAAGGAAGTCTGGGCATTTCTGCTGAGACTGCTGCCCCCGCGACCCGGGAACGGATAAGCGGCAGACGATGGATGGATGGATGGATGGATGGATGGATGGATGGATGGATGGATGGATGGATGGATGGATGGATGGAAGTTGCTTTATCCTTAGCGGTGCACCAATCAAATACTTCTGATGCAGACTCAAATATCTGGATCAAGTATTCGCTGCAAAAGATCGATGTATGCAGACTATCAGTTCAACTCTGGGCCAAATTCTTTCATTATTCCGTCTCCCAAATCCACAAACTCAAGAGCCAAACGGTTTCAGACCTGTTTCCCTTACATATCTAGTTATGAAATAATTGCAAAATATTTTAACACATTTTATTGTGTCCTATACTGCAGATAAAATTTATCCTTTGCAATTTGTTGAACGGACGTGTCTCTGACAAGACGTGTCCAACACAGGATCACCTCAGAGCTGTGTCTTATCATTTTTACGTCTCTATTATTTACACAGATAGCTGCAGAAGTCTAAAAGAGAACACGCATTTTGTGAAATTCTCTGTCGTCTTGTCTGCTTCAGGGTGATGAGTTTAGTCATGGTTTCCCTCTCTTCTTCGTCACCTGGTGTGATAATAATTTTCTGGACCTAAAGGTCTCTAAAACAAAAGAACAAAAGAACCTCCTTAAATCTGCACAGAGCTGCAACTTCAGGTGGCAATTTTGTGAAGGAGCCACCCTTTATATCATCAAGTTTTAATACTGCTCTACCTATTCTCAATTAATACAGACAATAACTTTTTAATTGCAACACAACAGTATTATACATACATTCCTGCCTGAATCAAGTTTTTTTTTTTATTATTGTTATTATTTATTTCTTAGATACTATGTTTGTACTATGAGTTCTCACTTTTTCTGTGAAAGTTATGCTGCTATTTTCACAAAGCACATTCTGTCATTTAGGTTTAACTGTGTCTGATGAATTAGATGATTTGATTCATGTGTCAGTTCTGTTTTGGTCCAACTTGATGTTTCAAAGTGTGACAGTGCCAATTGGTTGCATCATATGATAAACCTGAGGGGACGTACGGACAGGTCAAAAAACGTGGACCCTTTTTACAGTTCTGAGATGTTATGAATCAGGAATTTATGAGAAAAAAATAAAGTCATCTTAACAGATCTTAAAAGCTACGACCTCAACCAGGCGCTTCTAGTGAAATGCACTTTGTTAACAAAGGATGTTTAGCAGTTTACTGTCAGAGCATTGATGTGGGTGTTACCACAATGCCAATGAGGAAAGACATCATCAATGATCTTGATGAAGCAATTGGACTTAACCTATTACTCTGAGAAGTGTTTTCAGGAAGCTTCGGTCCACAAATGTGCAGTCCATCGTTACAGAATGAGACAAACACTTGATGTCCCAGCCATTTCATCCCAAAGTCAGACGTTGTAATGCTCTGAGAAATTTCAGAGAACTGAGGAGCTATATTTTACACTCTATGGGCCTCAGTTCGGTTGTTAAGTGTTAAAGTGTATGACAGTACAATCAAAAAAAGATTACTATGGGGTTCCAGGAGAAAGCTTGGCAAATTTACGATACACCCCAACACACCACAGGTTTTCTGGAACAATGTCCTTTGGACACAAGACCATAGTTGAGTGTTTGACCATAATGCATAGCAACATGAAAATAAACACTGGATAATAGTAGATGAAATGGCAGTAAAAAGAATACAAATGAACAAATAAATAAAATACTTATTAATATTACGACCTGATATTTAAAACAAAGGATGTTACTTCTGTTGTCTGTATTAAAGGATGCCTTGTTCTGCTTTAACTGTCAAACTGCTAGACAACACCCCCAGGTCAAAACAACCACAGTCATCTCACAGCTTTTATTTCTTACACCCTGTATAATTTAGTTTCCCTACTTTCTTACTCCCCAGTAAATCTTTCAGAATGTACAGATTACTTTAAGGTCACTAGGTTGAAGCTGATGCTAGGTGACAGTGTTATTTTTGAAGCCAATGCCATCTCTTTTAGCTTGTGACGCATCCGAATATCCTACCAGACAGAAAATGATGTCAACGTACACTTCAGTTCCTCTGAAGCTCATGAAGGAGCTTATCTGTAAGCATTGGTGCTTTGTAACGGGGAACGTGTTTGAGAGACATAATTACTTTTTCCATTTGACCCGATTTCAAGTCAGTATTTTTGGAGATGGGAACATCTCTATTAGGTTATACGGTTAACAGTATGTGTTTGCATTCAAGTGTTCATTTTGAAAGCTCAATTTGGTTTATGATGTAACTTCTACTTCTTTGCATTTATGGGTTTAGTCTATAGGTATTTTATAATCCTTTTTATTAGGGCCCGAGCACTGACAGTGCGAAGGCCCTATTGTATCTGTAGGAATTTTTTTTTTCCTCGTTTTTCTCGTTTTTATTTTTCCGACGAAATGAGGGCCTTTTTGCCCCCCTAAACGTGCCCCAAAAGTCACCAAATGTTGCACGCAAGCCAGGCCTGGTGAAAAGTTTGATATTTAATGGTTTGCATTAATGGGCGTGGCCTAATGGCTCAACAGCGCCCCCTGGAAAACTTTGTGCCTCAAGCCCCACAATACGGTTTGACGTACATGCACGAAAATCCCTACACACCTCTATCATGTCGCAACTTAAAGATAAGTCTCTTGGCGCCATGGCCGAAACCCAACAGGAAGTCGGCCATTTTGAATTAATGGTGTAATTTTGGCGCAATTTATGCCATTTCTTTGGACGCTTCTTCGCCCGAACCGTAATGTACATCCAGATGTGTTATTCATCAAAATGTGCGTCTCCATCCTGCGACGATGGGCATTACTTTTCTCAGTCAAAAGCGTTACCGTGGCGACGATAGACGGCAAAAAGCGCACCCCGCCTTCATCTGATTGGTCCATATTTGATAGTCCCTGCTTTCTGCCATAACTTTTAATTGGTTTGACATTAAGACTCGTGGGTGGTGTCATCGGACTCGGTTTTGAGTCCTTGAACATAATTGGTGCAAATTAGCCCCGCCCCTTCTTCTGATTGGTCGATGTTTGATAGTCCCTATTCTCTACCATAGCTTTTGAACGGGTTGTGATAAAGACATGTGGGTGGTGTCATCGGACTCGGTATTGTTTACTTGACCTTCATTGGTCTGAATTAGCCCCACCCCTTCATCTGATTGGTCGATATCTGATAGTTCCTACTTTCTGCCATAACTTTTGAATGGTTTGATATAGCGAGTCGTGGTTGGTGTCATCCGCTAAATGTCCAGGCCTGAAGAATCTACATGCAAATCATACAAGCTTCCACTGCAGCCTGAACGTGCACAAGGGTGCGAGGGCCGTTCATCGCTGCTTGCAGCTTTAATTTTGTATTGGATTCCTTCTGGATTTTAGTAAGCTTTACTTCCTGGTTCATTTATTAGACACCATTTTTGTGTATTTTGTTGAGTTTTTCTTCCTGCTCTTGTTTCATACCAGTTTTCAGCTGCTGTGTGCCTCACCCCTGCATTCTATTAGGCATTCCTTTCTTCTGTGTATTTTGCTTTTCTGTATGTATTTATTTTCACCCTCATGTCTTCTTTGTATCTCGTTTTTGGATATCCGCATCCAGCAGCTCTTTTGCTTGATATACCATTACTTTTTTCTTTCCTTGAAGATGTCTTCATCTGGGTCTTCTACTCTACTTTGGCGCTGGTTGTTGTGCAAATTCATGAAGAGGTGCACATTTTCACCTCTATCTCAACCAGCAGTGGCCATTATGACAGAGAGGTGAACCTATTGAAAGATTATCACAATAGTGAATCCATAATTTGTAGATAAAGAAAAATCAACAAGAGGCAAAACAATAAAGCACCAGTTTCACTTATGAGAGAAAACATGAATACATAAATTTGATCGCAACATGAGTCTGCAAGGGTGTTTGTCTTTTGCCTCTGTGCATGTTTTCATATGTTTCCGTTCAAACATATGAGTGAATGTTTCTGCCATGACCCATTTGAGACTCCTCAAATGGTGTAGAGGTGGTGGTGGTGTTCACCCCTCATAATCTGTTATATCATCACCTCCTGCCTTGAGCATTTAAATAATGTATTTTTTTCTGTTTTAAGGAAGATAAAGACATCATAAGAACATTTATTGAGCACATTTACATATTTTATGGTGCTTTTGTACGTGATGAAAATAGCAAGGAGGCAGCATTGCTAATGTGAATGAAATCTCATTTCAGTGACACCCATTCAAATTTCATCCTATGACAGTTGCCAGAGCTGCTTAAAATGACTAGCCCATGGTCACTTTGTGGGAACTATGTGGAGAGTTCATCAGGGTTCAGATAAAGCAAATAAAATGTTTCTAGCCTATGCTAGCTAGATATAAAGTACTTATAATATCTGTATATTGTTTCAAATAAAAATAAAAAGCACATTGGTGTTTTGTTGTGATATGTTGCACTTCTCGTATAGGGGAATTTTTGTTTCTTTATTGTGCAAGCAGAGAAAAATGAACGTTCAATCAAAAATCAGATTGAAAGCAAAAATAAACAAACTGTAATACATTTTTTTAAATTGAAAATTAAAAAAACTACTTTTAATTCAAATATAAATCCAAAGTTTTCGTTTCCAAAGCTTCTTTGCTGGATTTCCTGGGCAGGGCCTAAACCGGAAACATGTAAGACAAGTGTTTATTGGCCACTGGCGGTCACGTCAATAGTCACGACAGAGTTCATGGACGGCAGAAGAGCGAGCAGAGAACACAGAGTGAGTATGAAAAGTATATTGTCTCCATATAACACAACATATAACTATAGCTAAAGTCTGACGCCTCTTTATTATGCCACTGCACTGTAACTAATATTTTCTTCTTCATTTTTCACGTTTTCATTATGTAAACCACCTTGAATTACCTTGTTGCTTAAACTTGCTGTACAAATAAACATGCCTTGCCTTTGTTAAAATGCCACTGAATGTAAACCTTTTTTTTTTTTGTTTTGATTTCAAGAAAAAAAGTGAATAACGAGTCACAGAGGGACGATATATGGTGCTTCTGCACCATATATCATTGCAAGATGCCATCAACTTTTAAGTTAAAATATTATAACGGTTTACTGAATGAGAAGCCAGGATGTTAATCGCTGGGCTCTACGCTGTTAAATCCTGAAAGAAACGGTCATCTATTGATGAAAATGACTATTCATTTTGTATTAAAAATAAAAAGAATGGCTCTCAAAGTCCATGTATACGTAACTCAGTAATCATTAAGGTACTTTTCTACAAGTCACTAAAGAGTATAGGTAAATTCATGCGTGTATGTGTTCCATGTCAGATAGCTGGTAGTCAGATGAGAGATATGTGCAGCTCTCCATCAGCTGCCCAAGCTCTTGCTCATCAAGCATGAAGACTATATCCTGCAGCCAAAGAGCAGAAAGGCATTTGCAAGCTGGCCTGCAGTAGGCACAGAAGGTCAAACTTATGCGAGGGCGAGAGGCCACCAACAGGAACATGCATATGTGGACAATGCAGTGGGAGGCAAACAAGTAGACAGACCAAGTAGAAAAGACGTGCTTAAGGGTGGAACGAAGGGGACGTTAAAAAAAAGGCAATGGTAAACAGTTTACAAAGACAAGCAAGAGGTGGAAAGAATTAATATTGTACACCTGATTATTTCCTTTACTACAGCCCAGTTCAAATATGAGAATAAAAACATCTCCTGTAGCTTTTAAAAATACTACCTGAGAAGTCTCAGACATAAGCTTTTAAATAAGTGATTCATTTTCATCAAATCTGTTTTCCATCACACGAAAACCTAAAATCAAGTTTAGTCGTCCTAAAAAGGTCGTAACTGCAGTACCTTGCTGCTACTTTTTTTTTTTTTTTTTTCCTAAATCGTCTTTATACATTTTTACCTTTTAGATTTTGGCTCATGATAATTTTCCTAATCAAGTTAATCAATCTATTTAATCTTTTTTCCTTCAATTCTTGTTTTTTAATCCATCGAGAGATTTGGCTGTGTTGCTAACGTATTAACCCACTGATGTGAACAGGAAGCAGCTTACTGTCCCTCCCTCCAAATATCAAATGGAAGTTATTTGGGAATTATTCCAGGAACAATCCTTGGCAACAATCCCAACAACTGTAGAGGAAAAACTTCCTTCCTCAGCTCAATCAAAATGACCTGATGATAGTCCTCACTGATTTGTTCTGGCTTTGTTCTGGTGGTGTGTTCATAATCGATTTAGAGTCCCAGCAGTGGTCCTGACTTATGTCTCCTATGATTTTAATCCCTGGTGCTTGTCAGCCAACTAATCCCCCTCTCTTTGTAGCAGCAGCAAAGTTGTTGAGATGTTTGAACACACTAGCACGCTGTCATCATCTCTCAGCCCGTTCTTTAGCTCACTCACACTGTACATATTTATTCAAGACAAAGTCTGGAACAGTCCCCATATTTACTCGATATATTGTCTTGACAAGTTTATCTGAATTGCAGTTTCCATCATTTCTGACGTATACACTGTTTGCTAGTCAATAGTGAAATAAAAGCTTGTATCATACACACATCAATTTTCTAAATTTGGCACATTTGTATCATATTTACTGTATGAACTGATCTAATTTCAACTCAGTGTAAGAGTCTCCAGTGTTGTTTTTTTCCTCATAAGTTTTTTCTTAGTTTCATCCATGTTCTCTCCGTTTAACTTTGGTTAGTCTTTTTTCACCAGAGATGAGTGACAGCTGAACAAAAGGTAGTTATTGAACCGAGCAATTGCCCACCACATTGCTGATAATGCAATAAAAGCTTCCCAGCTGTGTTACATGTTACGGATGAAGTTTTTATCCACAGATTGATTCCTGTTGTCTTCGCCAATGAAGCAAGGACATTAACAGGATAATGTGGCTAAATGCTCTTCTTTATGTAAATGGTGGTGGGAAGGGTACCAAAATCATTTTTTACATTCAAAAGTGCCAGTCATAGTGAATGAGACCAAAGTGTACAAGTTAACCACTTGTGTGTATTTGTGCGTGCGGGTGTGTGTAGTCTGATGACCAGATTACAGGGTGTTTAACATCTATCTGTATTCAGACTTATTGTGTTTTTGATTTTTTTTTAAAGAGCTTGTTGTATTTATAGTATTCACAGTGAGACAGAAAAAAGTAATTAAGCGTCTTTTGATATTTCTATTTCATATTTAATCGCTCTTGCTTACATTATTTTTTCACTTGGGTGACCTTTCTTTGGAAATGACATGTAAAAAAAAGTTCCTGGCCTGACCTTCAATCTGTTAAAAACAGTGGGCAGTAGTGCTTGAGCTGAGATTATCCAAAACTAATTTAATAAAGTCCAGAAAGTACTGCAAACATATTACCAAAAAAAAACAGCTTAGGTTTACACCAGCAGAAAAGAGAACAGTGAAAAGGAAGAGGTTTTGACCATTTCCAAGCTTCACTTGGATCGTGAAAGCCTTGGGAGGTGGGATTGATGAGCTTGTCTAAGTCAGGAAAAGCATAATATGGAACCTTGAATAATATTTGATCAAACCATTTAGTTTGATCCTCCAGTTTCAAGTTAGTGCATAAGAATTTTAATTAATCTATCTTGTTATTTGTGAACACACCAAAACAAACATCATTTTTGATGCCACATTTCCCTGCTATATAGTGAGCGGGCAAGTGATATGTCATTGTGTCAACCTTATGAAATAGAAGGGAATGATCTAAAATCTGTACCAAGGTGTACCGAAATCTAGTGATACCCACATGCAGCAAGAATATATTGAATAAAAATAGCGTACGAGACAGAAACACAGAAGGGACAGGCAGAGGTGTAGCAAAATAATGGCATTGCAGATCACAAGATCAATTCCCCGACCTCATCTCATCAGTCATTGTGATTATGCATGCCACCATGGGAGACTGACTGTCAAAAAGACAATAGAAAAATATACCACCTCTGGATCCTTGTAATTCAAAAGCTGCTCTCTTCATCTATCAGGTATATGGGGGTCCCATTGTTAAATTTGTTTCTCAACAGTGAAGTCAGTGCTCTCTGTCTCATAGTAATTTAAGAGTGAGAGAGTGCTGCGTTTCTTAGTAGCAAGCCCTTTTCTCAACGTAGCTGTTCAAGGTGGGACTGAGGTGCCTTCTTTTGTGTTCAGTGTGCACGCACGTAGGCATGAAAGCCATTTGAAGATAGCATGCTGCTGATACGCCTCTGACCTAGTAATAGAGGCATTCCCTCACATGAATAGACGTGTCTGTGCGAGGGCAAGCTAGCACAGCAGAACATTGCACCACAAACAACAAGAATCCACATTTATTCAAACCACGAGCTGCAAGAAACCTGCTTCCAGCTACAAGCCAATGTACAAAGATGCCTGGTGAAGAGGTGATATGTCTCGATATACCTTACCCCCTTAAATGAAGACTGAGGTTTTAATTTACCTTGACTACTGAGGTTGCTAGGCCTTCCGTTACTAGGGAACACGAGCCAAGATTAGACTCTTATGAGACAGGATGACTGTGGCCCGCCGGTGAGGTGTTGCTGAAATCGTTTGAGACACTTGAGTTGAGGCTGTGTACTCGTTTCAGTGGGAATACACGGTCCAGTTCTTACTTTCTTCAGCCCAAAATTAGATTTGAACAGTCCAATAATTTGATACAAAGAAGAAAGGAATACACCAACCAATTAATCATTTAGCATTCATTACTTTTTGGATAAATTCAAGTCGATACTAGAATTATATGAAATTATCATGAATTATGAAGAACAGAGTGCATAGACAGTGGTTCATTCCTTTAAAAGAAACTGACTACTCATTGATTAGTCCATATTTATTAGGCTTATGAAAGATCAAGAACAATGAACTTCACTTAACCCCCTCTATGGATTTGAAGTTAGGGGAGAGGTGGGAGTTTGAGAGCAGCAGTAAACTTGAAAATCAAATACCTCATATTCCTTATAAACATCTATGAGCAAGATGGAGAAATTTAAATCAGCATTGCAGAGGTGTGGTAATTTCACACACATACTCCGTATTACTACAAATTTGCATTTCCAATCAGAGTTTGTCTGTTCTCCCTGTTTATTTATTTATTTTTCAGGGTTTTTTGTTCCATGGAGCATGAATATGAAAGTTAGGTTAATTTGTGATTAATTGCGCACAAGTGAGTGTGACCGGTGTGTGTCTTAGGAATAGTATCCCAGAATGCATTTCTATCAACGAGCACAAGTCATGGAAGAGGAGAAACGAGGAAAACTCAATTTTGTGGTGAAGTTATTGAGATGGAGCCTCTTCTTGAAGATTTCCTCAGACTTTTCTGAAGTTTTCTGAATTTTTTTATGCTTGAATTATTTATATTTTTTAGTGTTTGTTAGCTAAGCTGGCTCTAGACACAGCCACAATGCTAACAAAGGACAATACAACGACAGGAAATTAATGGATACGTTTTATTCTTATGCAAACATTTTAGAATGTGAAACATACCGGTACAACACCACCAACCTCCACACTACCCTGCTTTTCTTAGGGACCAGCATTTATTTAACTTTGTGTTACTTAAAGTGGGTAACTGTGGGTCTCCCTTTAGCTACTGCATTTTGTGTTTTTCTTGTTAAGGAAATTGCATTTTTTTTGGTGAAGGCAGCGTTTCGCTTCCCTCTCCCACCTGTCTCATTTAATTTTCCTTGCAGGAACATTACATTCGATGAAGGCAGCATTTCGCTTCCCTCTCCCACCTGTTTCATTTATTTTTTCTTTTTAAGAAAGTTACTTATCAGTGAAGGCAGCGTGTCCGCTCCCCTCTCCCACCTGTCTCATTTGTGTTTCCTCGTTAAAGAAGTTTCCCGTTTGGTGAAGGCAGAGTGTCCGCTCCCCTCTCCCACCGGCATATTTGTGGTGAAGGCAGAGTGTCCGCTCCCCTCTCCCACTGGTACGTTTGTGGTGAAGGCAGCGTGTCCGCTCCCTTCTCCCACTGGTACATTTGTGGTGGTTACACTGTTGGTGAAGGCAGCGTGTCTGCTCCCCTCTCCCAGCTTTGTTGCTTGGTCTCTACCGAATCAGTCACTGTATGGAGCGGTCTTGCACGAGTTGTATGGCTGCCCTGGATCCGGCGGATGGCCATGACCTCTGCGTCTCTTGCCTTGGCCCAGAGCAGCTGGAGCCATCAGCCAGCCTCCCCTCATCCCAGCCAGCGGGGGCTTCGCTGAAGAGGTCGACGAAAAGAACGGTGGGTGCCCCCAAACGACGGAGGTTGACGAGCCAGCTCTCCTCTAAAGTAGATCGCTTGGCCGCTGACATGGAGCAGATGAAGGCGCTCTGTCCGCCCCTGGGCCGGCTCCCCGCATCTCGTCTGCCCCAAAGCCGGCTCCCCGCATCCCGTCTGCCCCAAAGCCGGTTCCCCATCCTGTCTGCTCCGCCCCGAGGGCGACCCCCCGAACTGTCTCGCCGGTCGGCCCGGCCTCGAGGGCGACCCCCCGAACTGTCTCGCCGGTCGGCCCAGCCTTGAGGGCGACCCCCCGAACTGTCTCGCCAGTCGGCCTCGCCTTGTGGGCAACCCCCCCGAACTGTCGCGCCGGTCGGCCCGGCCTCGAGGGCGACCCCCCGAACTGTCTCGCCGGTCGGCCCAGCCTTGAGGGCGACCCCCCGAACTGTCTCGCCAGTCGGCCTGGCCTCGTGGGCAACCCCCCCGAAATGTCTCGCCGGTCGGCCCGGCCTCGAGGGCGACCCCCCGAACTGTCTCGCCGGTCGGCCCAGCCTTGAGGGCGACCCCCCGAACTGTCTGCCCGGTCCTGAGGACGGGTCCGGGCCCCCTCCGCCCACCCTGGGTTGGGGGGTTTGTTGGGACATCTGGGATCCCTTGAGGGGGGGGGGGGGGGGGGGGGGGTTGTAATGTCAGGGTTTTGACATTACCCCCAGTTTAGAGTTTTCAGTTCTGCCCCTCCTGTCTTCCATCTGCCTTGATGGTCCGCACCTGTCTTGTTATCCCCTGTGTATATCTAGTCTTGTCTTTCCCCTGCTCCCTGTGGGTCCGTACTGTTTGCTCCCTCGATGTTCTCCTCTAGTTTTTTGGATTCCTGTTTTTTGTTCTGCCTTGGTGATCCTGCACTGCAGCGTTTTTGGTTTTGTTTTGTTCAATAAATCCTGCCTTTTTGCCAACTCCTGCCTCCCGCTCTCCTGCATTTGGGTCCTCAACAACCACACCGCGACAATTACTGCACAAGTAAATGACTTTTAATGTGTGCCAAATGTGTAGTAATAACAAACTTAGCTTATTTGGAATTAATAAATCTAGCATTATAATCACTTTTTAGTATTGTGTATACACCACAGAATGTCAATAAAGACTGATATTCTTTCTGTGCTTTGAAAAACTTTTGGAGGAACCATTTAGCGTATACATACAGTTTAACATTTGTTCTGTAAAGCAATGAAAACTGCTCCTCAGAATGTGCAGATACTTTTGGCCCTCGCAGATAACATAATAAAGAGGGCAAAAACAGATTTTATTTCAAAACTAGGTTATTCAGCCAGGATGAAAGGATGATGCATGCAAGTGAAAGCAGCTAATCTGCATTTTAAGCTCGCAGAGCCACATTTAAAAGGCTTAATCTTTATATGTGATTTTAATTTAGGAAATAAATAGGCAAAGTGTTAAATCTTTCTTTGATCAAATAAAAACACAAAAATGGAGATTTATGCCTTTGGAGCTTGGTTGCAGGGTAGGGGATTTTTTAAAGAAATAAAGGTTCTACTACAATTTATGTCATGATCTTTTAACACATTAAGAAGCAACATCCTGACTTAACTTGAGTGGGAGGGAGAAGAACGTTTGCCAAGTGATGGTTAAAAAAAACAATACAAAGAAAAATGTTTCTCTAGAAAAATAAATATTCTTGTGAGATTAAGAGCAATAAAACACAGTGAAGGTTGTTGGTTTACTGAGAAGAATTAATGGAGGTGTACTGTCAAAAGCTTGTGTTTTTGCTTGAAGCTGCTGCAAGCAATTTTTCATTATAGCAGCTCTGATGGCATAAAGTGAATGGAAGCTGTCCTGGCCTGATATTAGTAAATAAATGCCAAGATTTAGCATATTTGCAGTCGTGTCCTGCTGTTTACTGGACTCGGTCACCTCTTTATATTAAAGTGCTCACAGTGGAGAGCATTAGCAAGGAGAAAAATATTTCAGTGTTACTTAGAGATCCCAAAAGACAGCAAAACATCATATTTTAGTTTCTTATGAGCCTGATTGTGTCTAATTAGGGAAGTTTATTGAAGGCTGTTAGCCTACAGAATGGTGAATGTGACTGAGAGGTGGGAAAAAGGGACAGGGAGAAAGAGAGCAAAACTAAGAGGAAAAGTGTAGCATCTCTGTACTGCTGATTAATCAGACAGCTCCCAGTTGTCTAAGTGAACACTAACTTTAATGACCCAGAGTTATTATAGCGGAGTGATTTTTGCAGCTCACGCACTACTGAAGTCACCTCAGCGTAATGAGGAGGCCCATTATACAGTCCACTGGGGTGGTGCTTTGGCACTTGGCTAAAAGCCCCAATATGTACATATGAGAATTGTCCATCAATTTAACTTTAGAAGAGCTTTTTCACAAACTTAAGTGAGGTTATGCCCCTCCTCTCCATCACGCCACCCCAGCAGGCCTGCCACAAGCCAGTAGCTGTATTTGTGTGTCTGTTGAAAACAGCTGTAACGTGCTGTCTGAATTATGCACAGACTGTCCTCCTCCGCTAAACGACCACAGGTGTCGTTTTGCATTGTACCCGAATTATGACTCAGTGTTACGTTTAGCCACCGCAGCGACCTCTGGCGGCACGAGCCCCACAATCCACGCATGTGGTCTTGAGCTTCTTAAAAGGCTGACTCCACTTACGTTTTATGACCGTCAATATCACTTTATTGAGTTTTTCGATTGAACCACATTAACCAAGCAAACAGACTAGGAACCTAACCAAATAGGTTGGGTGTGAAAGCATGACTGTAATACAAATGTCTTAATCTCATTGTCTGTTTTGGAATGGGTGAGGTGGGGTGGAAGAAACCAGGAAGGCACAGGAAATACAGATGAATAGTATATCGTATATGACCAAGTCCGGTTGGTAAAAATGTTTGCATCATTTCGGGGGGCGCGCTGTTTGTTTTTTGTAGGGTACATCGCCAAGGATGATGTAGGAATAAAATCCATCCATTTTCTATACCCGTTTTATCTTTCCAGGGTCACGGGGGTCCGCTGGAGCCGATCCCAGCTCATCACAGGTGAGAGGCAGGGGTTACACCCTGGACAGGTCACCAGTCCATCGCAGGGCCACATATACAGACAGACAACCAGACATACACACAAGTACGGGCAATTTATAATCATCAATTAACCTAGTATGCATGTTGTTGGACTGTGAGAGGAAGCCGGAGTACCTGGAGGGAATCCACGCAAGCACAGGGAGAACATGCAAACTCCACACAGAAAGGGAGTTGAACCAGGAACCTTCTTGCTGTGAGGCAACAGTTCTAACCACCAAGCCACTGCCTGTAGCAATAAAATATTGTTTGTAAATAATAGTTGTTTCATTTATTGTCAATTAATTGTTAACATACTGTCTGTTGGCGGATTACACCTGGGGCTTTTGTATTTGTCTCTTTTTCAAACCTTCAAAATAGACCACAATCCCCTCAATCTCCAACATCTCTCAGGAGGACACAGCAATGGGCAGTCACTGGTACGTAATGATGTTGGTGGTGGTGTGTCCTTATGATAGGTTTTGTGATATTTCAATTCAATTCAATTCAATTTTATTTATATAGCGTTTAATACAACAAAAGTTGTCTCCAGACGCTTTCCAGAGACCAGAACATAAACCCCCGAGCAATTATTACATAAACAATGGCAGGTAAAAACTCCCTAGTGGGAGAAAAGCCTTAAGCCAAACAGTGGAAAAACAAGTTTTACAATGTTTTTTATATCTAATAAATGATAAATTGATCCAAATTACATCATTTTAATTAAAATATTTGGATGCAATGGGTCACACATGTGTTGTCTGTCTTGTCTTAATTAGCAGATGAGGCATTATCTTGGTCTGAAGCCTTTATTTTAATAAACAGCCACGACATTCATTTGTCAGCGTACCCCCCACGTCCGACTGCTGAAGGGCTGCCCCGACTACTGTGGCATGCTGGGAAATGTGGTTTTCATGTCACATTCACAACACCATGTGATCATACCTGACTTTTCCTCTAAAACACATCTGTATGTCCATGATAAGGCTTTCCGTCCACGCACGCACGCACGCACGCACGCACGCACGCACGCACGCACGCACGCACGCACGCACGCACGCACGCACGCACGCACGCACGCACGCACGCACGCACGCACGCACGCACGCACGCACGCACGCACGCACGCACGCACGCACACACACACGCACACACACACACACACACTGTAGTATACAACACTAATGGTCATCAGTTCAGTCAGTTAGCTCATCAGCTCATCATACAGGACAGTGGTTGACTAACCACACCTGGCATGATGTTGTATTGTTGTGTGTATGTTGCTTTTCTGTGCTGAGGTGTTTTTTTGCACCTTGACACTAGGTATTAATACACAGTGTGAAGATGCCTTTTTTTCCCTCCTCCCCCCCATCCCAGTGTCACCCTTCCTCTAAAAATGGCGTCCGTATTAATGGTGCCATCGGTGTAAACCGGAGTCAAGTTCTCTCGTCTGATTTATGTCTGACCTGGCAATAAAGCTTTTCTGATTCTGATTCTGATACTTCCTAGCAAGAAAAAGCATCAGCTAACTCCTACTTAACAACATGTCACAACCCAGAAACCAGGCCATGACAAATAACTGAGAGGTGCAAGTGCAGATCAGAAATAAGATGTTTCTTTAGTAACTTTAAATAATGAAAAACAAGCAAACGAAAGGTTGAAATGGTGCTGGCAGGGAGGAGCACCCAGACACTGCCAGGAGAAGGTCTATTTATCACAGGAATGCCAGGTGCATCATCTCATCTGCAGATATCAACCTCACAGCAATCAGCCTGGCACACACCATGCAGGGCCGTAACAATAAACACTGATCTAACATTAAATGCAGCAGAATAAGGACTGGTGTTGATCAAAATGTGCTGGTATTTGGTGGTAAAAGTACAGAAATATGTCACATATCCTGGTTTAGGCCAGGTAACTTACACCTCCCACTCTGGTGCTGCTAAAGCTCCCTGAAGCCTCAGAAGCAGGGACAGGGAAAGGTGGGAGGGAATCAAACCAACCCAAGCATGGGGCATGCTGCTGTACTGTTGTTGTTGTTAAAACATTACGTTTAAACCATATACTGTATGGGGTTTTGACATTTCGTCAGCTTATTACACATGGACATACAGCAAAAAATTAAAATGGTGCTGGCGTTCAATTTAGGTATGCACCACACCCAAAAGCAGGCTTCCTATGCTAGAAAGTATTTGAGCATTTGAAGTGACTATCACCTCAAAGCATATTATGTTTCCTTTATCTTGGAATGTGCTTAAAAACCTGGGACAAAATGTCAGTATTGCAGAAGCAATCAATCCAATTTAAATAGTGTCGCAGAGGAAATGTTCTTGAAATCATTTCACTTTTAGCCAATGGACGCTGCTGTTTCCATCACTTATGGGTATATAATTAACATCATATACATTAACCATAAATGTAACAGACACATGAATTCAGAGGAATTTTGTATCACTTTTTCTTAATTACATTAAGAATTTCTCCAGCAACTGAAATTAGATAGCATAAGAAAATGGTCAATGAGTGTTGCATTATCAGTTGTTGTACTCTAGTCTTGGACAATTGTACATGAGCTCCTTTTTCTGAGTTTCATGCGTTGACCTTTAGCTCAAAAGAATTATTTAATGTCCTCAATTTGCAGTCTCTCAGCTACATCTCCCGAGGCCTAATATCACATCAGGATTTCCTGTTTCAAGGGCAAGCGAATAGGCAGCAGTGAGAGTCGCTGTCTGTCAACTCAGTTTGGTTCATCCACAGTCAGGTTCAGCTACGGCCAGACATTGGAGGGAAGAGTGGACGAAAATAGAGGAAAAAGCTAACAAAATGTACATCACACATGTTGTTCACTTACATTTATAGCTCCCTCAGCTTTGATGCTGTAAACACTATGAGGATGATCACATGTTCCTACACTGGGCATTTCCCCACTTAATCTTAGCATGTTGTCTCATGGGGCGCGTTATAAGACTGACAAATGTGCTATGGCACAGTTGGAGAGGACGCAGCTCTGCTCTGAATCGAAGACGATTTAATAGATGGAGTGTATCATAAATACAACCTGTTCCGAGCCTGGTTCAATCCATGGATTTTACGATTCAGAAACATTCAAATTCATCAACGCATTTGTTATTGAAGATGACAGTAAATCTATTTAGGCAGGTTGGTGATGTACTCTACACAGGCTCTGATCAATATTTGAGTATGACATATAGGGTCGTTGAAATAAATGGGTAAATATTTATGTACAGTAGCTTTCATCCAAAGTGCTTCACAGCTTGCTTCTTATTTATCCATGCCCACACACACAGATCGCTGCTACGCAGGGTGCTGTCCTAATCATCAGTTTGGGAATGAGTGTTTTGCTCAAGGACGTTTTGACGTGGGATAAATTAAACCACACACCACAAACCAGAAATAGCAGGCTATTTCAGATGCCATGAAGTCAGTGGAAAATAACAAACAGAAGCAAGGATACCACACACAGACATAAAAAAACAGTATGAAATATGGATTTTCAAAAATCTAAATTCACGAGGAAAAAATACTGCAGATGGAGGGAAATCACGATTTAAATGCAGATTATCTAAATTTCTTTTTTTTTCAGTTTTAATATTAACAACACAGTTACTAAAAATCCAAGGTGGTTAGGTTTAGTTAAATACCTCAAATTTACAATGACTTGTTCAGATTGTTGTTATTATTATGGGAAAATATCCCCATTGGAGCGCTGTTTGGGGAGCAGTTTATTGCAGGAAGCGAAGAGAGAACCGTCCAGAGGAGAGCGGTTTTTCACTCTAACAAGCTCTCGCGAAAATGCAGAGCATCAAAAATACATCGATATTTTTGGGGATGTTGAAGTTGTGTTACAAATGGATGTAAACATTCCTGCCTGCACGGTGAACCTGGCAGAGACCCGCTCTGGAGAGTGTGGAGTAATTTTATCAGCTCAGCTTCTTCATTTGCCTGTAGCTCTCCCCCACTTCTCCCCTCTCCTTGCTCTGTCTTCTCTCTGCAGAGCCCTCTCTTCTGTCACTACAAATAAGAGCAAAGCCCATCAAATCCAAATGCCTCTCAAACAGCTGAAAGTCAGATAAATACTACGGTTAGAATAAATGGATTTCAACACTTCCTAAAATGTCTAATCTACTACAACAACAAATGGTCAGATCTAATTAAAATCTGCACGACTAACCCTGCACAGTCTTCTCTTAACATGCCCACATAATGCTCAGATACCGAAAGTGGTAATGATTTTAAGTCTAAATTCAGTCTTGGTCAACTGCATGTGAAACATTTTAATTTAGATGTCCACAACTTAAGACGATTATTGTTTATTTATTATATTTTTGGATATTTATGACCCGTTTTCATGTTAGTTTCTCCCTTGTAACAGGTTGAGGTAATTGAAAAGAGTTGTAACCATTTGGGAGAAAGAGGACTCATGTGAAAAGCACCGGGGGAGCTAACACTGCTGAGTTCAGCATTGCTCCATGGGGGTGCAGGAGCCTGCCGGTCCTGCAGTATTATGCAGCTCCATTTAATACACAAGCCACCGATTCCTGCTCTCACACAGATGCAGCCAGCTGTTGACTTTTGTTCGTTTCACAACTCCATTCTTCTGCTCTTGCCAGCCCATCCTGTACAATAACAAGCTCCAACTATGTGAAACACTTCAGGCGCATTTTATGTGTAGGCTTGCGTGTGTATGTTACACACATTTGCTCATGTGGTAAAGATGCATTGAGGCTACAAGCTGCAGACAGAGAGGATGACAGATTGTGTTCTATGTATATCAAATATCTCTACCTTACTGCTAATCCTGATGCATATGGCTCATTTTTACTCAGCGACACATATTATATGATGAAAATAAGTTATAACCTCCATTTTTCCCCCATATTTATGCCATATTAGATTAAAGAATAAGAATAGCTAATCCCTTTTCCTTTAAATTTAGACATGAAGGTTTACGTTTGTCACTTGTAAGGATTTTATGAAATATTTTTTAAAGGTTTTATGAAATAGCTTGAAGGGTTTTTCTATAAAATTCTACACGGGTGGTTGCTCTCAGGGCAGGATCACCTCCTGTTTTTTATGACTAGACTGTTAAAATTGTTTATGTTTTCTCTTCTTTAGGTGAAGACAGCAAAGAGAAACAGATCTTGATGGGTCCCATCCTGTTTTTCTTAAAGTTTTAGTTGTCTTAGATCTTTCCTGGGTTGGCACCTCGAATAGGAAGCAATCAACAGAGATATAAGACATGTGTGACATGTTTGGGTGTCTTTCCCCGCAGCTGGCTCCACAGATGGGATTCACATACAAAACACCTCCCTTTTCAGTATAAATAGGACTGGATCGAAGGCCACCATGTGCATTTCTCTCCTACCTCTGTGGTTTGAGAAAAGTGCAACTCCGGCCGGAAAATATTGTCCATGATATAATAAAGCTTTGATTCTGTTCACTGGTTTTCTCATGGTGCACCAGACAAACGAAGATGCAGATCTTTCACACTATATGTCTTTTTTCCCATATAATTCATTTACTTTCAAATGCTAATATTGAGAAAGATACAGCAGTTACTTGACTAATGCTGTATGATCTTAACTCTTGCCTTCTTTTGTCACATGGTTTGTTGTCACCCCTCTTCCAGAGCCTGTTTTAATAACCTGCCTCTGCCTCATGAGCCGCTGGAAGGAGGATGGTACGGTTCCTCTGGCCTGAGGCTCGTAGGTCTGCTCTGGTCTCTCAACGGCAATGCTAATGGCAGTTCATCCAGGTTAATGGATAAATGGTTCAACAGAAAACCCGTAGCTTTCAAGTTGTCAAAGACCCTCTTCTCAAGATTGGAAATGTGTGTGAGCCTGTCATGATTGTGTTCTTTTAAACCGTAATCTCGGCCGTGATGGGTGGAATGATTGTTCTTATATTGGACTGCGGACGCATCACTGTAAATCTGTTTGAGATACAGACTCTATTTTTGTGCATTAGTTATGGCATCCTTAAGATTGCAATATGTAATACATGTCTGTGGGTGTCATCAGACGTCCATTTCTACGACTCATGCTGCCCTGAAGAATATATAAAATTCCAATTAAAAAGGTGTCACATGCTGCATTTGAACAAGTATGCACAGATTATGCAGTTTTGCCACCAAAATGAATAAAAGTCAAAATAAAATGCTATTTTGACTACTTTATTTTGATAAGATGGAGACTATTGTTTCAAGATGCTAAAAGTGTTATTAATGATTTTTACTGCTGTACAAAAAGTCCTCCTGACTGGTTCAAAAATGCTTCAAATGTCCTCTACGACCCCCACTCTCTACTGTCACCCTTCATTTCTTATTTTCAGGTAGAGTACATAACTCTTATGTAAGCTGCATCCTGCTCTTGAGTATTTTGTTATAAATATTGAAGTATTGATCCAGTCCCATGGAAGCAGAGGTCATGAACTGTCCCCCTTTGGTCTTTTGGCAGCAGTTTTTGCAACATTCAATAGTCGCCTTGTATGGAGAGAGCAGCAACCGGAAGGAGCTCTACCCGTGCAAACAAGCGTAAACTTACGTTAAAATAAGGTTGTTTTTTCTTATAGGAACCATAATCATGCTATCACTTAAGTGGAATGACAGATTTTAAATCGTGCCAGAGGATTAAAGTGACTCACAAATTCATCCGTACAGGGTGCATTCATCATATTTTCTGCACTATAATGCGCACTTAAAAGCTTATAAATTTCAAAAAAATCGACAGTGTGTGAACTGAGTTCCAAAATCTGCTGTGCGCCTTTGGTATTTGCACTACGGTAAACACTCCACCTGATTGATTGGTGGACCATTTCCCGCTGAAACAACAATAAACCTGCTAATTGCAATTTACTTGCCTAAGGACTTCCTAAAATGGCACAGTTAAAGCAACACGCGTATGAGGCTCAGTTTAAACTGCAGGCTATTGAATATGTGGCTGAAAATGGCAATCGAGCAGCTGCGAGACATTTCAATGTAAATTAGCAGCGATGAACGGGCCCTCGCACCCTTGTGCACGTCCAGGCTGCAGTGGAAGCTTGTATGGACATTTAGCGGATGACACCACCCACGACTCTCTATACCAAACCATTCAAAAGTTATGGCAGAAAATAGGATCTATCACATATCGACCAATCAGAAGAAGGGGCGGGGCTAATTTGCACCAATTAAGGTGAATGAGTCAAAACAGAGTCCGATGACACTACCCACGACTCTGTATGTCATACCATTCAAACGTTATACCAGAAAACAGGGACTATAAAATATTGACCAATCAGAAGAAGGGGCGGGGCTAATTCAGGCCAATTAATGTCAAGTACTCAATACCGAGTCCGATGACACCACCCACGACTCTTTATATCAAACCATTCAAAAGTTATGGCAGAAAGTAGGATCTATCAGATATGGACCAATTAGATGAAGGGTGGGCGCGCTTTTTGGCGTCTATCCTCGCCACGGTAACGCTTTTGACTGAGAAACGTAATCCGCCTTGTCGCAGGATGGAGACGCATATTTTGATGTACAACACACCTGGGTGCACGTTACGGTTCGGGCCACATTAACTGCCGAAGAAATGGCAAATCACATTTATCGCCAGGCCTGGTTTGCGTGCAAAATTTGGTGACTTTTGGGGCACGTTTATGAGCAGGGGTGCACACAAGCCTGGACTCGAGGGCCAGTCTACTGCACGTTTTAGATGTTTCCCTGCCTCAACACAACCCTGATAGACAAGGCTGTGTCACCAACAGAGTTGTGTAAACCTTGATGACATGTTGATGATGACCAGTGATTAGAATCAGGTGTGTTGAAGGCAGGGAAACATCTAAAACATGCAGTAGACCAGCCCTCGAGTCCCGGATTGTGTGCACCCCTGTTTATGGGGGCAAAAAGGCCCTCATTTCATCGGGAGAAGGAAAAAAAAAAAACACAAGGGAAATTTCTACAGATACAATAGGGCCTTCGCACTGTAAGTGCTCGAGCCCTAATAAATTATAAAATGTTATTGTCCAGGCCCAAATCCTCCATCGCAGAGCCCTTCCATACCACATTCTCGCCGGCAAGAACACTCATTCACTCACCGTTTCCCCCTCCCCAGGGGCTTCCAACACCGCGCCCGCCAGGCCTGGGCACCGCGACCAGCCCGCCCCAGGCCGACGAGGGAGCGTGGTTGATGTGGGCCCCTCTCCCGCCCCTTGTTAAGTGTATCTATTGAATGTTGAGTGTGCGATGTCTAAGATGTTTGTGGGGCGGGGAGTACGGGGCACAGTGTCCCCCACGCCCCGGACCCCCTGACCCCTCGGACCTATGTGTGTGTGAGTCGTGTAGGGGGAGCGCACCCCCCGGCCAGGGGAGGCCCGCCCCCCGGACAGATATGCATTTATACATACAAATGTAATTCGATTTTTTAAAGTAACGGTAAAGTAAAGGATCCCGGATGTTTCACTAAAAATTTTTTGCAGTTGAATATTTTAACATTAAAACACATTCAGATACATAATTTCAATGCATAAATATTCAGTGCTAGAAATTTTCCGAATTCTATTTAAAGAAAATATGATCGCGTGTTCAAAAATTGGAAGAAGGAAGTGATCCGATCAAAATTCACCAGAAGCGTTTGTTGTGCAGAATCGTGATCTCACAGGTCCTACACCAACAAGTCCAAGTGATAAAACACTGACTGTCCCCAGATGCAATAAAAGACCCCGACCACATGGCTAACGTAAACATTTATACTATAGATGGAGAGGGCGTGGTTTAGACTTTGCGGTCCACCAACACACATGACATTTAGGACAAGTTCACGATCAGTAAGAGGTCTGACTCCAAAATCTTTGTGAGTTTTTTGAAAAAGTGGTTTGGCAGGATATCTAAACAGCAGGAGGAATTCAGCTGACGTAGGATATCCTGCAGGACTGTGTCATGGTGTTTGAACTGGTTTTCGGTGGACACGGTACAAGGGGTGCAACAGATCAAACACTCGGAGAAGATCGTTTTTCAGATCAGAGTCACGGATTGGATAATTTTTTGGATCAGCAAAAAAAAAAAAAAAAAAGATAAGACAAATTTAAATTTGTCTTATCTTGGTGTTTTTCCAGGACACTAAAAACAGCTGTAAATAAACTTCTTATAAGTTAAAAAAAAAAAAAGGACAATCTTGACAAGACACAAATGAACTACAGGCCCATTTAAATCTCCCATTTCGAGGTTAAATCATTGAATAAACTTTTTCTTTATTAACACTTTTATATTATGAAATTGCAATATACAAAATTAATTTAAAGTGCAACTTAAGAAGTCAAGTCATCCTCCTTGAAACATGGATAATAAAATAAAGGCTATGTTCACATCATCAAAGAATAAAAGAAAGAAATCAAGGCACCTGCGCTTATAATTTCACATTGTTTTTCAAAAAGGCAAGAATGTCTACATTTTCTGGTCAGAGTGTGGACCTCTTTGTAGTCACTTGGCATGTTTCCACTAGCAGAAGTTCAGGGTAAATCAACACAGATCATAGACAGCAGTTCACTGTGCAGCCATGTCTTTAAAAGACTGAAAACTTCCAGGAGTTATCTGCTTACTTTTAAATGATTCATTAAATAAGCTTGCGACCCCCCACTTGTCCTGCTCACTCTGGCCTCACTGATAAAACTATAACCATGAGGGGTCGACTCAATGAGAACAGCTGTTATTTTGGTCTAACCAAGTTTCAGTTAAAAATATAAAATCCAGGCTGTGCTCCGTGATAAAATCATTAATTAAAAATGTTTTCCCAGCTAAAAACCTAACATTTAAGAAAGCCAACTCAGGGTATTATTATTTTCACCCGATACCCACGTTGTCATTCCATTGAATATGCGCATTATCAATGATATCATGCCATATCTTTAGGCCAGTATGTCCCTACTGGCCTACCAGTATGTTCGGTAGATTGATATCACCCATTTTTAAGGCTGACATAATGTTATTGTATGTGCTGTCACGTGACCGGTCATAGGTCCAAACATGGCCGACATTATGATTGTATTCTTTATGATTTATTAATACTTTTAACAAAGTTTCGACAGTTAAACCTTTTTTGCGGAAATTAAATGCATTTTCTTAACATTTCCAGCAAGAATTTGACATTGTTTTTTCTATATAGAAGGCCTAAATATTTTATGTAGTTAATATGGACCTCAAGCCAATAAGCTTATATGGGCTTAAATCCTCTGAGCAGACCTTGAATTGAAAGATGTTATTCTATTTTATTTTATTTTATTTTTTGCAAACGGTTACAGTACAATTAAATAGATGAAAGAAACAAATTATTATCTTGTTGTTTCTGTCGCTATGGCAACCCGATCTACAAGCACACCACTAGTCAAATGTCATTTCATAATAAGTACTGATTGATGATTGACAAAGTGGGGTGTGTGTGTGTGTGTGTGTGTGTGTGTGTATGTGTGTGTGTGTTCATCATCATCATCATCGTCATCATCATTATCACCACCATAATCATCATCATCACCTTCATCATCATCATCATCACCATCATCACCTTCATCATCATTATCACCACCTATCCTAACCAGCCAGAACGTTTTACAGGAAACACTGTTGCAGAAGTCATAGAAATCTGAATTTTTTATATGTTGTTTGGGGGCATCCCCTGATCAGACAGACGTTAGTTTGGTGCAGATCAGACCTGTACTTTTCGATGGGCGGGGCTTTGAAACGTCACCTTTTCCAACATTCGAACGGACGCCGTTGCCACAATATTTAACCAAACCAAGTAAAACTCGACCTTTGAGCTCCATATGGGGCTTAGATTGGGCTTGCCAAGTCTCAACTCTATGAACCCTCTGCAATGCCAACTAGCTTTGTGGAAGTCGTACAGCAACGGGACCATAAGATCCTAGCAAAGGGCCTTCTGCATTGCAACATAGTCAAAAATCAGTCTCCCAGCTCAAAGCGTTAGTGAATTATTCAAAAAACACACAAAAAAGGCCCGAAAAAGGCACCAAACACGGTGACCTTTGGCACTTCCGAAGGTCGGCACTTCCGAAGGTCGGCACAGCGGATGAGAGTCACCTCCTGATACAGAGTCTAGAATTTCAGCCTCTTAGCTCAAAGCATTAGTGAACTATGCAAAAAAAGACACGAAATAGTCTTCGCAGCCTGAGAAGCAACAGACGCGGTGACCTTTGACACTTCCGAAGGTCACACAGATCTGAAAATCCGCACAGTGGATGAAAGTCACCTCCTGATACAAAGTCTAGAATTTCAGCCTCCTAGCTCAAAGTGAACTGTTCAAAAATAGACACGAAATAGGCCTCATAACAATACATAACAAACCTCCTGTGCCTACTGAGCATTAATAACATGTCATAATCGAAGGAGAACTAATTAAAACGGATGTCCTTAACATGAACCTATTGTATTATTGAATTATCAAGGACACTTTTGTGTTTTTGTGTTTAGAAATGTTAAAATAGTTATATATAAATATAAATATAAATTAAAGCTGCAAGCAGCGATGAACGGGAACTCGCACGTGCAATTTGACTGATGATGATGTGATGATGATGATGATGATGATTATGGTGGTGATAATGATGATGGTGATGATGATGATGATGATGATGATGATTATGGTGGTGATAATGATGATGGTGATGATGATGATGATGATGATGATGATTATGGTGGTGATAATGATGATGGTGATGATGATGATGATGATGATGATGATGATGATTATGGTGGTGATAATGATGATGGTGATGATGATGAAGGTGATGATGATGATTATGGTGGTGATAATGATGATGACGATGATGAAGGTGATGATGATGAAGGTGATGGTGGTGATGATGATGATGATGATGATGATGAAGATGATGATGATGAAGGTGATGACGGTGATGATGATGAGGATGATGATGATGATGATGAAGATGATGATGAAGGTGATGGTGATGATGATGATGATGAAGGTGATGATGATGATTATGGTGGTGATAATGATGATGACGATGATGATGATGAACACACACACACACACACACACACACACACACACACACACACACACACACACACACACACACACACACACACACACACACACACACACACACACACCCCACGTTGTCAATCATCAATCAGTACTTATTATGAAATGACATTTGACTAGTGGTGTGCTTGTAGATCGGGTTGCCATAGCGACAGAAACAACAAGATAATAATTTGTTTCTTTCATCTATTTAATTGTACTGTAACCGTTTGCAAAAAATAAAATAAAATAACATCTTTCAATTCAAGGTCTGCTCAGAGGATTTAAGCCCATATAAGCTTATTGGCTTGAGGTCCATATTAACTACATAAAATATTTAGGCCTTCTATATAGAAAAAACAATGTCAAATTCTTGCTGGAAATGTTAAGAAAATGCATTTAATTTCCGCAAAAGAGGTTTAACTGTCGAAACTCTGTTAAAAGTATTAATAAATCATAAAGAATACAATCATAATGTCGGCCATGTTTGGACCTATGACCGGTCACGTGACAGCACATACAATAACATTATGTCAGCCTTAAAAATGGGTGATATCAATCTACCGAACATACTGGTAGGCCAGTAGGGACATACTGGCCTAAAGATATGGCATGATATCATTGATAATGCGCCTATTCAATGGAATGACAACGTGGGTATCGGGTGTTATTTTCCCCCTCGTGTTAGGGAGCAGTCCGTGGTACACAAAGTAAGTTGACTTTATTTAAAGATCTTTTAGAGTGCAACTCTGTGTTTACTGGGCCACATTTCTCTGTCTGTCAACTAAAAGTACAACAATTTTAAACATGCTTTTCACAGCATGTCCTGGGAAAAGTGACTGCTGTAATCCATGCAGCTCCATCATTTGCTCAGTGAATTTTAGGTGAGAGGAGAAGCGCGGGGACCTGTCAGGGGTTTGAGGGGCCAGGGAAGCTGGTCCTGGTCATTGGTGCCGTTGAGAGGGTTGGGGGCAAGTAAGGAGCCCTTTTCTTGCCTCCGGTGTCTCTCCTTCCCGAAGCTCTCTCCCGGTGGGGGCAGATGGAATTCCTCCTCAGGGTTTCTGCTGGGCTTTGCTTGTTCCTCTCCATGAGATAACTCCTCGTTTATCTCATCCTTGGCACCGAGTACAGATGGATGACGTAAAGTATGTTGGAGGTGAACAGTTTCACCCCTGACTTGTTAAAATTCGATCCATATGCCTTAAAAAGATGCCTTCGTTCACATATTTCGATGTGTGTTGTAAAAAAATGTATACTGACAAATAAAGATTACTTACTTAAAGATTACTTGCTTATTCCGCATTCAGTCTTTGTTTGTTTGTCTATTTTTCTTACCAAGTTTTTGAAAAAGAGATGGAGCATTTTGGTTGCAAATTTCAACATTTATCTTGCAAATTTTCCAGCCATCACTTGACCTCACATTTAGGTGCTCTCTTAACTTCTGAAGGGACTGGATAAACTCAAATTCAGAAAGCCTTAACAGCAGAGCTGAAATCATTTCATGCTCTATTGGACTGCAATGCAGAAAAATTGTCAGGTGGATAAGTACAGCAGCCTTCTGCAATATACCCAGCTGAATTTCAATCAAACGTGCAATTTGATCAGATGTTTGCTTTATAGAGACTCATAGGCAAAGAGGCTGATAAATTGCAACAACTTCATACCTTTTATTATTAGAAAGCACAGCTGTGTATTCCCACACTTTTTCTCAGTAAATGGTGCATCTCCGCTCCCTAGGAATATGAAGGAAACCTGGACAAAAACCATGCGCATCAATAACATTCATAGGGCCCACTGCAACCACTTGTTGACACTGTGCACATCTAACATTTTCTACAAACTTCCATTTTGAAGGCAGATCCACACAGACAGCGGACCCAGGGATGCAGCGCTGCGGTGCAAGGATTGTCAGTGAGCTCATGGCTTGTTGCGCCCCTGGACCAATGTCAGCAGCTCTTATTGCACATGACAGTCAAAAAATAGTGTCTGTGAAAAAAAAAAAAGGTGTGTGAGCAGAAACAATGGGCATGCAGGCTCACATAAATGTCTTGAAGTGATTTGTCATGGTTCTTCATCTAGTATCATAGGATCTAAATATCTTCATGTTTAATTCCTTACAAAACATACTCATTTGGTTCTAAATATTTTATTTTTTGGGTGATTATAAATGCCTGTATTTAAAAAACAGATGAAATCCTGGTTGTCTCACAACATCAGGGAGCAAAGAAAGACACCAGCATGTGGTAGGACATGGTGGACTGGGTCAGGATGCTATGAAGGATGTTTTATTCATACTGCAGCCTAAATCGGATTTTCATCTCAATCTGATCTTCACACAGACTGCAAAAATGCTATGATACTGTTCCTTAGTCTACATGGTTGCTATGGTAGCCTGTATGCGCAGAACCAATGTAAAGAAAACCAAAATGGACGGTGGTGAACATGTAACATAGTGACTGTGCACTGTCAAAACCCTGGATCAAAGCAGACTCCCTGAACCCTTCACCTGCATCTCCAGAAATAGTTGTCCTTCGTGCTGCTCTGTGAATGGCATTGTATGAAACATAGAAATATGAATCTAGTTTGTGGATCCTCTTTTTTTTCATGAAAGTAATTATGTCACTAAAGACAGCAATTTGGTACGATACACTAGCCTGGTCTGACAGCCTGACAAATAATCCTGCCTCAGTCCTAAATGATTAAATGATCATGTATTGATTGACAACAAGACAATGCAATTTCTTTCGGGACATATTTGGTTGGCATAAATGTCTTCGACGTGGATTTTCACGACCACATAAGTGGAAGAATTGCTCAGCAATTTCACACCACAGCATCGCAATTCATCTTCTGATTTTCAGAAGACAAATTTGGATTCTTAGAAGACAATTTGTACAAACTGTATATACAAGGTTTTGCAGGTTGGAGACTCACTCTCTATGGAGATATAATGTGGAGATACCTTTGGACGTTAATGTAGAAAAATGCTGAACAATATTGAGTTTGACAGTTGATTTTACCTGATAAATGATAGTGATTTCAATGAAAAAAAATGCTAGACAGTATAATCAATAGCAATAAAACACTCCATGCCCACAATCGTTTTGTCAGCAGTACTGTAGCTACTCACCACCCACCATCCCCCGCAAAAAATAAAGCCAATTTGTTTATATTATATGTATATATATATATATATATATATATATATATATATATATATATATATATATATATATATATATATATATATATATATATATATATATATATATATATATATAAAATGGATTATATACTGTGATCAACTGGTGACCTGTCCAGGGTGCAACCCCTGCCTCTCGCCTGTAATGAGCTGGCATAGACTCCAGCAGACCCTCGTGACCCTGCAAAGGATGAAGCGGGTATAGAAAATGGATGGATAGATGGACGTCTCATATATTTATTGTAGTGGTGTTTTTTGTTTTACACATAGGAATGGAGCAGAGATATGTAATGCAATTGTATGATTATCCTATTATATATTATATTCTGTCATCAATAAGAAAGAAAATTAAGCAGCCATGTTGTTTTAAATATTTACATATTTTTTTGCTGCTTTTGCATGCAGCAATACTTATACTTAATACTCTTCTTCTTCTTCTTCTTCTTCTTCTTCTTCTTCTTCTTCTTCTTCTTCTTCTTCTTCTTCTTCTTCTTCTTCTTCTTCTTCTTCTTCTTCTTCTTCTTCTTCTTCTTCTTCTTCTTCTTCTTCTTCTTCTTCTTCTTCTTCTTCTTCTTCTTCTTCTTCTTCTTCTTCTTCTTCTTCTTCTTCTCCTCCTCCTCCTTCTCCTCCTCCTCCTCCTCCTTCTCTTTCTCCTCCTCCTCCTCCTCCTCCTCCTCCTCCTCCTCCTCCTAATGTGTTGATATTCAGGCTTTCGCGGCTCCTCACTTCCAGAAGGGGGAGTCCCGGGGCGGTCACTAGTTCGGCTAAGCGTGGATTGCGTATCTCGGATTAGGACGCATTATCTGGCACTAAAAGCTCCATCTCAAGAGCTTCGGTTCAACTACAACCCGGCTAAAGTGTTACACGGCTTTTAAAACTTTGACATCAGTCGGATTAAGGCAACAATTTGACTTTCTGTTAGTGCTTGTAAATTTACTGAGTGTCTTAATGTGTATTCACTGTGTATTCACATCTGTATAGGGGACGCTGCCCTGAGCTGGACTCACAGTAATGTCATAAACTCCCAGTAACCACAACGGTAACCCTCCCTGTAACCGTTGAATTATATAAAACACTTCTCCTTATGTTCTTGTGTTATAGTTATTTTCGCAAATAAGATTATACCATCGTCTCCCATGCATATTAGAAAAATAAAACCCATTACCTCATTGCACTGAACTAGTATGTACATGAGCCGTGAAATGCTCCATTTGTGGATACTGGAGGAATAAAAAAGCTGCATAAACAGATGGTCGATGATGAACTGCCAACTCTCCCTTGCAGTGACCTGAGTCCAAATGTCTATTTTCAGTGAGCACAGATGTCCTGAAATGAACACACTAATGCACAGTCATACTTTTCCAGGAACATACATGTTAATTACATACATGTCATGTGTTTAACACTATATGTCATATGAAGTGTTTGGACTGAGAAATCATTTCTGTTGAAGTTATACAAAACTTTAACAAAAACAAAAAGTTAATATTTTAATGGTGTATAGAATGAACAAGATTTAAGACCAGGATTCTGATGCAGCCAGGCTGGTTTTATCCAGCTTGCGCTGCCATACCAAAGTATCTCTCTTGTGGAATGGGACGTCTATTCACGGGTGTTTCCACTGGTACAGAATGTACCAAGCCAATCACATCATTGTGGGAGCTGGCTTTATTCAATGACTTATACAAGGGTGTCCAAAAGCCAACACTCAAAATAACCCGTAAGGCTGCAGAATTACTAATAATGCTTTGGCTCTGTAGGAAAAACTTGTGAAGCAAACGCCATCACTCCGGAGAATAGTTATAGTATCTTCCATGCAGGTTGAGATTTGTGTCACCTAACTTCAGTAACAAAGGATTGATTTTCAGTTTTATAACTTATAACAGTTTTATAACTGTTTAAGTTTTATAACTTAAACAGGACTCCAATGCTTTCCTAAGCGGTACACAGAGGCCTTTTCACTCATCATCTTTCTAGACAGACAACATTCACTGATGAATCCGCCTAATTTTCTTTTCTAATATATATATTAATTCAATTCAATTCAATTCAATTTTATTTATATAGCGTCTAATACAACAGATGTTGTCTCTAGACGCTTTCCAGAGATCCAGAACATGAACATAAACATAAACATAAACCCCCGAGCAATTATTATATAAACAATGGCAGGTAAAAACTCCCATAGTGGGAGAAAAGCCTTAAGCCAAACAGTGGCAAGGAAAAACTCCCCTTTAGGAGGGAAGAAACCTTGAGCAGGACCAGGCTCATAAGGGGGGACCCTCCTGCCGAAGGCCAGACTGGGGGAGTGAGGGACGTCAGCAGCACACAGCAGGCAGGTGGAAGCAGCAGCGGGATGACCGGGGATGGGGGGGGGGGGCGGGAACACAGGCCAGAACGCAGCTCCCGAGGCTCCAGCCTGCAAACATGCACAAAAGCACAATGCACAATTATTACATTATTTGCCTGTGCATTTAACTATGAAATAACAGATATAAGTCATTATTATTGTAGAGGTGGGGCAAACACTTGACGGATAAATTGCCCTTCAGGCCACTGAAAATATACTGTATCTCCAAGGAGCAGAAACATGTTTTTGCTTCCCTTAAAATTGACTTGCATCTTGCAAGTTTTTTTTCTTTTTTGGACATATTTGTTTTAAATCCACAAAATGAGAAATTAGATTAATTGGAGAAACTGAACTCCAGTCTGTAGATGCCATCACAGAACAGATGGTATTGCGTCATTATCATCCATGTATGGCTTTATCACATTATAGAATTGTATTCTAAGTGTTTGGGTGTTCCCACAGGCCAAATAAAATGTGGTAGCGGACCAGATTTGGGCCCCTAGGGCTCAATTTTGATATGTCTGGTATAATGTGATGAAAATGTATATAGGGTTTGTTGTGGCTCATTTCTGCTGCATCAGATTTGCTTTTGAGTTACAGCTGAGAATTGAAAACAGAGCTGAACTTGTAATGTCAGCATCCACTAATTAATCCCTCTAAGTCTGATTTTCAGACTATTTAAGACTTTTGGTATGTAGAAAGCACAACCTCATTGTGGCCCAGTTAAATAATCGGTCAAGAACTCGGTTAGTATTGTATAGAGTGGGCGGCAGCAGCAGCAAACAACTAAGAAGACTAAGAAATCATGTTTCATATAGCTCACTCATTAAACTTTTGACCGTAATGGTGATTCATGTGAAAAATACCAACCATCTGGTGTCTGGAAGTGAACTGGAAATAAATGGAGTACGTTTCCAATTGCTCTTTTGCTCCAAGCATGATCTCCAGTAGATGCAGATTTGTGCTTGACCTTCAGTTTGAAATACAAGTGTATTTTGTGCTCCTGATTCCCCTGACAGATCACTCTCCAACCACCCGAGCTCTTGGACCACCTGTGTCCTGTAAACTATTCTAGTTACATGGGCACAAAATGTCCCAGAAGAGAACAGCAAAATATCAAAAGGGGACTGTTAACGGCAAGGACCATTTCTGTGCAGTTCTTGTTTTAGCCAATCAGAAAAGAGAAGCAAGCGTTTACAGTTATCACTATTAGCAACGTCTCTCCATAAATCTCATCTTGATAAATGTCTTGAATGTTTACTCTTGATATGGCATTACAAACGATGAGATCATGAAAAAGGATGTGTACTTTTTCAATCAGCACTTGCTTTCAAAAAAATAAAAGTAAAAACACCCAAGCATCACACTACATTAAAAAATATATATGTGTGCCGATGTCAACTTTAAACATTGTTAATGTTTATGATGATCATTACTTCTTTCAATTGCATGCTGGTTTAAAAATCAAGTTGAATCAAAAGCTGCTAGGTGCATTCTTGCACTTCGAGCCCCAGGCAAACTCCCTCTCACTCAGGATCACACAGAGCTGACAAAGCTCTTACGGTAAGCTGCTTATTTAGTGTATAACGAAGATTTGTTCATGTGGTGACATCCAGGTTAATATAAGACAGTCATGTACAAAGGGATGCAAGTGAGACAGTTTGACAGGTGAGTATTTCCATGCTATGGAAATGAATAATGGCTAATGCTATAACCGGCTTGATGTTCATTTTTAAACATCACTACATGTGCTTCTAAACAACATGCAAACTGTAAGTGTCCTCAATGCAACAGTTGTATGAACCACATGATGCAGCTGCTCAACCTCTTTGCATATGTCAAGGCGTGTCGATAAAAATGTAATAAAATCAGGTTTTTTATGCAAAGCAACCAATTCCTGTCTGCTTTTCAGTTTAGGGGTCAGCACATCATATCATTGCATTCCCACTGCTGATAAGGCATAGGCCTTACGTTGGATCCCTGTCCTGATGAGGACACTCACCAGTTAGTGGTTTGAGTTTTTTTCAAAGAAAGGACTGTGGGGTTCAGTGCCCTGCCTCGTCCCACTTATCTCAATATTATAAGCAACTACCGACGTGGACAAATGTGTTGGTGCTCAATTATTAAAGAAAAAAAGCCCACAGAGGTCACTGAAACAACTTGAAACTGACTAAAGTGGAAAACGGTGGCCGCTCGGTAGCGCAGTGGGTTAAGCAGCGGGCCATATACTGAGGCTACAGTCCTCTCCTGCAGCGGTCGCGGGTTCAAATCCAGCCCGCGCACCTTTGCTGCGTGTCTTCCCCGTTCTCTCTCTCTACCCCTTTCCAGTCTGCATCTCCAATAAAGGGCCACTAGAGCCCAAAAAAATCTTAAAAATAAAAAAATAAAGTGGAAAAAGGCTTTGGTTTTTGATTGTGGTTTAACAAAAAAAAAACTGGTTAAACTAACCTCAACAAATGACATACATACAGTAACTTGCCATTGAGATCTATAGAACCTGCCTAAAATGGTAATACTGTATACAAACATTAATATATATAATTTTATCACTGCAGGTGTTGCCTTGAGCAGTCGTTACTCAGGCGCAACACTAAAAGCCTCCAATATATAGAGAGATAGACCAGTATGGACTTTTATTTGATTATATCCTTCCCTTTGAGAGAGTCTTTATGTTTATTCAGTGGATCAAAACCTGGGGTGGTGCTAGCTCAGACAGAAACTAAGATGCAAGAACATGCAAGCACAGCATTTCAGGCTTTCAAAACAAAGAGAATGAAATATGAGGCACACAAAGAGAGACGGGCCCAACCGTCTGGTGAGATCACCTTTACAGAGCTGCGTCTTCACGGAGCAAACTGTTTGTTTAATGAAAGTTTAAAGTACCGTAAATTGAACATCTAAGAGTATTTTCCTGCCTGCATCTTGTATTAATCCATCAAACGTAAATCGACATTAATTATTTTAAGATTAAATGTAATAATGTTTTTTTTGTTAAAGTAAATTCAGGTGACTTGCTGTGATAGTTCATATTTTGTCAACAACAACTTGTACAGAGAATGTGATTGAATTTGCAATCTTTCCTGAACACGTAAGGACTTTGCAGAATAGTATTAAGTTAGTATCCATCACTTACTTATGTAGGATAAAAGTCAATATGTGTGATGATGTCCATGCAAAGCCTGGTTAAGTGTTACGATTGCTGATCAAACTACTGCACTAGTCTCAGGGAATCAGGGAAAAAATAAGATCCATCATCGCGCAAGCCGAATGGAGAGCACGGGAGTATGACACCAGGCACCCCCTGCATGGACACACAGCACCCCCTGTCAGGGTTTCAGAGGTGTCAAGTAACGAAGTACAAATACTTTGTTACCTTACTTAAAGCAACACTACGTAACTTTTCCACCTTAATATCATATTTCCAGAGTCATTGTGATGGTACATCAACTTCCAACAGGTTTAATGAACCTCTGTCATGGTCTGAGGGGGTCTGTATCGCCTTCACTGGCACTATGTAACTTTGAGGAGAATGGTAGGAACCCTGCGACACTAAAAAACTACAAATCTTTACGGCTTTGACTGCTTTACGGCATACGTCACTTCCCCCTCCTTCCCGATTCGCAGTCGAGACGAAAATGGGCGGGGCGTGGAGCGCAGAGCTCAGCAGAAGCTGGTAACCCGTTGCTGTTATGGCTGCAGCAGCTCCACATAACAGACGTGGGGAAAAGATCGCTAATGGTTTAACTTTTCAATGCTTTCCTGCTTGGAGGCAGAACCACGCAGGCCAAGTATCTGATATAACAGAGTAAAAGAGTGAAAGAGTCGTCGGCTCGCTTGGATCGCGGCTGTAACGACCAAACCTTCCACACAGTAAAGCCTGAATTATGGTTCTGCGTTAAATCGATGCAGACCTACGGCGTAGGGTACGTGGCGACGCGCAATGTACGGTGCGTGTCGCCGCGTACCCTACGCCGTAGGCTCTGCGTCGATTTAACGCAGAACCATAAATCAGCCTTAAACCACAAACATGCACACAGACCGGGGTCGGATCAAAACACAGGTTTTATTCCCCACTTCGCCAGCTAAACGCAGTTGCTGGCCAGCTCTCTGCGGTGCAATTAACCCCAATCTTCAGATAAAACTAGTTTGTTGAGGAAAAAATATTAACTATTATTTGTAGCTGCAGAGGAAAAAAATTATCTCACGAGGAAAACAAAAATATTGCTCACGCCTCGGAGCCTCTTCAACATAATATAGCAGTCAAAAAGAAAAGAAAAGAGAAGTAAGAGGGATACAAAACATGTACTGTATGTTGTACTACTATACAAATTTATTGAAACACATGGCTCTTCAGTAGGGATTTCATATGGATCCAGACCGTTAATAATCATTATTTTCTCCATGTACCGCTCCCTGGCTTCCTTGTTTAAGGTATCCCGGTAAATTCCAGTTCCTTTCGAGCAGTTTAACATCTTTTTTTTTGCGTTCCGTCTGTTCACTTGGTGAAACAGAAAAGCGTCCCGTCTTCTCTCAAAACAAATGCAGCGACGGGACAAGATCTTTCCGGCAGTACGCGCTGGTGCTCATGGGAAACGTAGTGTTCTTTCTGGTAAAGCACTACCGCTTTTGTCCAAAAGATGCCGCCAAGCTCAGAAAAGCTGAAAGTTACGTTGTGCTGCTTTAAGTAGAAATTTTGGTTAGCTATACTTCACTGGAGTCATTACGACTTTTTACTTTTACTCCTTACATTTCCACGCAATTATCTGTACTTTTTACTCCTTACATTTTAAAAACAGCTTCGTTACTCTATTTCATTTCGGCCTTTAAAAAAAAACTATCCAGTTAAATTGCTCCATCCGGATAGAGTGAATGTGGTTGTTGTGGTTGGATGAGAAGTAAAAACATAATACCATTCTGACACCCTATTGGTTTGTGCTCTCTGAAACACATGTTAATGCTCAATAGTACACATATATGGTTCTTTAATATATTTGCATTATACTAAGATACATTCCTTTTCAATGGCTTTTGTCCTTAATGGCTTTTTTTCCGCTTACATTAATTTTACTTTTATACTTAAAGTAGTTTTGAAACCAGTACTTTTATACTTTTACTTGAGTAAAAAACTTGAGTTGATACTTCAACTTCTACAGGAGTATTTTTAAACTCTAGTATCTATACTTCTACCTGAGTAATGAATGTGAATACTTTTGACACCTCTGCAGGGTTTTGACATTTCCTCCTGTTTCCCATCTGCCCTGATTGTCCGCACCTGTGTCTCGTTATCCCCTGTGTATATCTAGCCTTGTCTTTCCCCTGCTCCCTGCTGGTCCGTACTGTTTGCTCCCTCCATGTTCTCCTCTAGTTTTTTGGATCCCTGTTTTTTGTTCTGCCTCGGTGATCCTGCTCTGCAGCGTTTTTGGTTTGGTTTTGTTCAATAAATCCTGCCTTTTTGCCAACTCCTGCCTCCCGCTCTCCTGCTTTTGGGTCCCTCAACAACCACACCGTGACAGAACGGACCAACCATAATGGACCCAGCGGGAGAGCTCATCACGCTGCTTGAGTTCTTCTGCCGGGAGAAAGAACATGCGCCGGGTCGAGGAGGAGGAGTCCCCCTTCCGGTGAACATGCCTGGCTCGAGGGGGGCCTAGGAGCCTTCAGGCTCAGGGGAGACGACGGCGGCACCAGCCTGTTCCTCGGCGGTGGTCCCGGACGCATCAGCCCCTGCTCCGTTGATGGTTCCGGACCCCCCGCAGTCAGCGCCGAGGACCCGGGTTCCCCCGCAGCCAGCGCCGAGGACCCGGGTTTCCCCCTTAGGCATCTCCGAGGACCCGGGTTCCCCCTCAGGCATCTCCAAGGATCCGGGTTCCCCCTCAGGCAGCTCCGAGGACCCGGGTTCCCCCTCAGCCAGCACCAAGGACCCGGGGTCCCCCTCAGCCAGCTCCAAGCATCCCGTCTGCCCCTAAGCCGGCTCCCCGCATCCCGTCTGCCCCTAAGCCGGCTCCCCGCATCCCGTCTGCCCCTAAGCCGGCTCCCCGCATCCCGTCTGTCCCCTAAGCCGGCTCCCCGCATCCTGTCTGCTCCGCCCCAAGGGCGACCCCCCGAACGGTCTCGCCAGTCGGAGTTTAAACAGTCCTGTTCCGATATTCATCGGGATCCTGCTCTGCAGCGTTTTTGGTTTTGTTTTGTTCAATAAATCCTGCCTTTTTGCCAACTCCTGCCTCCTGCTCTCCTGCATTTGGGTCCTCAACAACCACACAGTGACACCCCCTCCTACAGACAGTCCCACCTCTCCAGACAACCAAAGAAACAGCAAAGACCAACATCTGGAAAGATGAATGGGACCAGCTCAACACACTGGATGGAGAGAGGAATCACCCCGACTGAAAGCATCGCCAGCGGTCACGACCTTCCATGTCCAACCTGGATCCTCAACAGACTCCAAGTGGAGCAGGGCAGATGCAAAGCACTTATGAAAGCATGGAGCTCCAGACAGAAGACACATGCAGTTGTAGCAGTAGTGGAGCAGTACAGACAATGTCCCACCTACTGGACTGTCACGATGCTCCCCAGTGCCCCTGGGACCTGGCTGATCCCACTCCAACAGCTGTGACCTGCACCAGATACTGGCAGAAACACATCTGAGATTGCAATGGACTCGAAAAGAAGAGAAAAAATAGACGAATAAAGTATGATTTAAACCAGTGTAACACGTCTACCATGTAAATAGACTAAGTACATACTAGCGCTGAACCGCTACTGAATGATGCGGTTTGCCCCTCAGTTTACTGCAGAAAAGATGCTAAGTCTCTCTTTGTTTAGCATCTGGTTTGTTTTTTTCAAACCACAATAGTCACACTTTATGGTTTAATTTTACACTATAAATGTAAATGTGAAAAGGATAAATTCCTCGAGTATTACACTTCATTACATGCATTCATACATTAAGCTGTCTCATAAACCACCCATCTGTGTCACTGAATGCTGTCTGATCAGCAAGCCAACGATGGCCAGATGGCTTCAGAAAAGTTAGTTTACATTAATAAATTGGTTCTGTATTTGTTTGACAGATATGGGATAGTCTTTTCTCTTATTTGGAGTCAGGTCTTCCAGTAATGCTTAATGACATGTTATGAACATTGTCAACACACTTCTACAGTAGACTGACAGACAGCCAAATCATCCAGACAGGGACTCCCGGGAGAGATCCACTACAGTATATTTGCTTATTCTTCCTCTTCTTTTTAATTATCTCCCTAAGATGAAAACAAAAAAAAGGTTTTCATTGATATGGTACTGACTGAGACTGAAACAATGTGCAAATCCATGTCCTCTGACAACAGTTATTGTTTTTGTAGGTACTGAATTGCCTCATGAAGAAATAAAAAGTTGATCTCAATTTAAATAGCTCAGAATGTCTTCCAAGTAATCAAGCAATAAAATGTAAATCATGTTAAACCAAAACAGCCAGCAGTAACAAGTGGTGCCATTACGTCTTTTTATTACATTTTTCCTTGAAGCAATCAAGGAAACAAGACAAAAGAGACACAAAGCACTACAAATTGTCCAAAAAGCATTGTAATGGATTTTATAGTTTTTAAAAAGGCTTACAGAGGAAGACAGATGAGGCTTACCTGTACAAGATGGTGAAGGATCTGTAGCCATTCACCATTGTGGAGAAAAAAGGCTTCAGGGCAATAAGTACAATGCTATCTACATATTTCCATCCAGGAACCTGTTGACTCAAATGGTAGCTGATATGTGCTTCCCCGTGAACATGGCTATCTTTCTTTCTGTAACATGCTTTTACGCAGCATTTCAAGCAATGGAATCGGGGAATAATCTCAAAGTTCCAATGTGTGGTGATAATATGCAGACAACGAACATGGCAAACATGGCTGCTAGCACAGTGTGCAACTACAAAACCTCCACCACGTGTCGTGTTTTGTCCCCACTTTGCCTACACTTTTTCAGACATAGAGCCTTCCCTGAAACGGATTTAAGAAGTAGAAACTGGGTGGAACAGCACATGCAACACACTGCAGCGTCTCTATGACCAATGCGTAGCAGTGGCTGCCGCCCTTGTCATCCTCGATACTCACACACTCCTCTGAGCAGTTATGATTATGAGGTTATTTGAAAAACCTTGTCTGTTCTGCAACCTTTCAAACTTGCCACCACAGAGATGCCGTAGCGGCAAATAATGTAAGCATTGAAGCTTATCCCGCTGTCTGGGGTGCTGCAGCGATAACTCCCAGAAAAGATAAACCGTGCATCACTAGAGCCAACTATGCAATTAGATAGAATTCAATAAGAGTAGAACTACCCGAATTTCAATTAAACATTTAATTAAAAGTTCAAAAATACTTTATTTATCACTAAGAGAAATTAATTGTTGCAGTGCTCATTCGAGTCTCTTCAAAGAGTCTTTGTAGCGAGTTACTGCTGTGGGTAGGAAGGATGTCCTGTGGCGGTCTGTGCTGCAGCGGACTTGAGGAAACGTCTGACAGATGTTGAAAAAAACTCAAGCATACAAATTTAAAAAAAACAATTGTACTACCATAGTAACGATCAAGAGCTTCTGCACTAAGCTGCCACCGGGAGCAGCGCTATTCTAAAATAATTAGACCATAAATGTAATTACAGTTATTGTTTCTGTTTTGTTCGCCACAAAAACAGCACCTCTAGAAAAAATCCTTATATTTTTTGATCAAGTAAACTTGTCTTATGTATGATATATATATAATATATATATATATATATATATATATATATATATATATATATATATATATATATATATATATATATATATATATATATATACATATATATATATATAAATATATATAAATATTAGTAGCTGAATTCCTAGTAAATTGGCTCTCATTTTCATTTTTGTCTGAAGTGGTGAAAGAAGTTGATGCTGTTCACTTTCATTGTTGTGCTGTGGTCGCTGCAGCATCTTCTGACTAAATCCCCACCTGCAACCACAAATAATATGGCATTTCACTTGACAAAAAAAAGAAAAACCTACTCAAGACTATAACACGTGTAAAATAAAAAGGCCAGGAAGATAACAGAAACACAAGATTTTTTAAAGAAAATAATCTTAACAGAAAGGGAAGATTACAACGCTGCAGAGCCACATGTGCAAATGTCATTTTTGTGTTAGTTTTTATAGGTCTAAGCCCCTCTTATCACAGGCAGCAGAGACTCCACACTAAAAACAGTGAGTTGTTTTTAGAGATGATAAAAATAGTCTGAGACATGCCAGGCTTGGTCAAGGGAGTAAAAATATTTGGTCATAAAAAATGCATTACTATGAAATCTTGACATCTTCCCAGATGAAGTAGTGGAAAACGTGCTCTGGTTATACAGGCTGTTTGTAAAACTGCTAAGACACGTTTAATGCCATTCATGAATATATATCTGTGGTACATAAATAGAAGTCATAAATCTCTGGTTCTTTATCTGGGTTTTCTTTCCCCAGAAGATATGTTTGGGGTGTATATAAAGAGTTAAAATTATTTTCAAATGCATGAATTATTTCCTTTAGAGAGATCACAGTGCATAGTTAAATGCATTACATCTATTTGTGCTAGTTTAATAGTGATTTTTATATTTGGGAGAGTTTACCTGTGCTGTGTGAGAGTGTTAGAATATTTTTATCCCCATAATGTGTGAACCAATGTGTGTCACAGAGCAGGAGAGAGAATGGAGGTTGCACTTTGCCTTACTGTCTCAGTCTGGGTGGCCCGGCCTCCCAGTGTAGACTGTGACCAGTGACAGTGAGCTTTAACATGTACGGACAGGAAATCAATAACAGATAGAGTTTTTCAGCTTTTAGAGAGAACTATTTATAACCGACTGCACCATCACTCTCCAAACCAAATCAGATATTTCCATGGAATGAACCAAGTGCTGCACACTTCTGATTCACGGGAGCGTGGCCGTGAGCAGCCTGCATCTGTGTGCCTGCCCTCAGAAGAATAGGGATTATAAATAGAATCAGACTTGTTGGGCCACATTATTAATCATTGTAAGGAAATGCAGGTGCTTTGCAATTGTGCAAAACAGTAGATTCTACTTGCAACCACAAATCAGAAAAAAGTTAGGACAACTCCAATTCAGAAAAGTGCTGATTGTCACTTTGCTTTTTATTTCTTTGCAGACAGTCCGCAAGATGGTTTTTCTTTTTTTCTTGTCAACTGCATAGGATACATTAACATTAATGCATTTTTGATTGATCATGGCTACATATCCATTATATGTGCACGCCATTTCTGCTATTTATGGTTTAATGAAGATATTTATTTATATCTCATATATATATATATATATATATATATATATATATATATATATATATATATATATATATATATATATATTATATATATATATAATATTGATGACTAAATGTTAGTGTATGATCCAAGCTTCTGAACCATTGCGTGTAATTTAAAATGAGCTTATATCACTGGATGGTTGTTGTCGGCACTGATTGGATGTTTGACACCTCCGCCTTTTCAAGCGCGGGAAACAGGCGATGAGGTTTTGGATCAGCTAGCGAGAGTGATGGTATACCAGTTTTTGACCGTAGTCGTACGCAGAAACTATGATAAGTAATTATTCTAAGGAATATGATCAATTTCATCTGAGTTTAACCGTATCTATGCGATGGACCGCTCCCTTCCATAGTGGCTCCTCTGCCTCAGACATGCCTTATGTGTAGAGATGATGGTTGTTAAAAATGTAGACGTACCTGGAAAAAGATGTCATCTTGAATTCATCATATTCTCTAAAATCTTAATGCGCTTTTCTGCATTAATGCTGCCATCACAGAGGTGTACATTACCGTTGCCAAGGGCTCTTACCCCATACCATCACAGACCTACAGTACCCTCTGGAGTGCACAGTGCCATTTCCTGCCATTACATATATATAATATTGGTATGTCTGACCACAATACAAAATTCCACTGATGTGATTTAGCATCCCAGCTGTCTCATCTTTTAAGCGCAATGCATTTTTAAGTAGGTTTGTGAATGTAGCTCTGTGTTGTGTTGCTCAACAACAGAGAGCCCTTCCCATGTGAGGGATCAGAGATCACATGTCCAGTTGAGGCTCGTGCCTTTCCTCACACACAATGGCCAGGATTCACGCATCCTCGCTTTGAAAAAGACAATCCCATTTTTAATCTGTTTTTTATAACTAATATTTGGATCCTCACCTGCCACCAGCATAAACTGATAGAGGAATCATCTTTGTCATTCTCCTAACTTTCTTTTCAGGTTTTTTGCCTGTTTCATTTGGTCAAATTTTGTGAATGCAATGAAATCCCTTTTTTTTTTTACTTGCGCCTGTTAAATAAAGTTCAAACAAATGAACCGACAATATATTTGAATTTTGTTGCATTTTGGAAAACAATCATTATCAGTTATCTGTGTTTTTTCACTGAAATTTGTATTTCATAACAGATTATATTTACATTCGTGAAAAAGTTGCACCTCTGACTTGGCAGTCAAGTGGTTAAACATTAGTCAATAAAGTGTAGAGTTGTTGCTTGTTCACATACTGGATTCTGATATAATCCTAAACAGGTTAGATGAAACAAAGCCGTCAACTCTTATACCTCATCATTTAAGCCTTTTGTGTCTTCTTCCAGGGTGCAGTCACCGTTGCTTCTCCCCCTCCGTGTTGTGGCTTGCACGGGTGTGTAAGTGTGTGTTTGCGTGTGTGTTGGGTGGCTTATGTCAGTAGCAGTCTAATTCTACATTTCTGATGCATGAAGACAATCTGTGAACCGAGAGAAAGCGAGCAAGGGAGAACATCCTCAGTCCCTTGTCATCAGCTTCTCTCCCATTCTTTCTCTTTCTCACACTCTGACTGCCGTGCTTTTTCTTGCTCTGTCACCCTCCGTCAATCCTCTTCGCTCCGGATTGCTCCTCCTTCCTCTCTTCCTCTCAACCCTACATTAAGTCTCTTCCACTCTGTTAATTTCTCTCCCACAGCTCTTCCGTTTCATCCTCTTCCTTACCAGCGAGTGTTGTGGCAGCTGTCACGTCACCTTCTCTCATTTAACTAGTGACTCCCGATAATGACCAGGTGGACTAAGTCATAAATCTTAAACGTGTTGACACCACTGCTGATGAAGAGTGACTTTTTTTTGGCGGGGTGTAGGGAACCAAATTCCAATTCACAGAGTCATTCATTCAGCCGTCCCAAGAAGCAGTCAATTTGTTGCTCAATAAACAGGTCAGTCATCCATGGTGGTGGGGAAAATAATAGAACATGTTTAATTTTCTGTCCAGTCAGCAGCATGCTGACTGGACACTTCTGATATTAACCAGTCAGCCAGCTAATTATATCCCTGCTTGGACTGTTAGCCAGTAAATAATCCAATTCACAATCACGCTGAAAATCTGTATGGTAACAGTATGCCAGCCATGTGTATACAGGCCAGAGGCAGGGAGCCACACTGTCTACAAGTGGCACAGTCATTTATCTTTCTGAGGCAATATAACGTCCCATTAGAGCTGCCTGCAGATAATTAAAACCACAATTAAATGATGAATTGCTTTTACTTCAGTTTTGCCTGTTAAGTCTCAAAGTGTCAGTTAACACATGTATACAAGAAGAGTAAAGCAATAAAAGCGCTCCATGTTTAGTCACTTATCACGACCTTTTGCTGTTACAGTTTTTCACAATTGTTTAAACACATTTCCTGATAGACTACCTCACTTTCTCAAAACTCTAAACACAAATTACAAAACTCACACACAAAATGCAAAACCCTACACTTCTCTTGCAAAAGCACACTCTACCCTCAAAACAGTGTTAACTCTTCACTAAATGGTATTTCCTTCTCAAATGCCAAACACATACATCATTTGAGTAGACATTTCTAAGCACCCACTGAACACTGATGTGCAGAATGGAAGACACTATAGTATGAATGGAAAACACTAGATGAATGAATGAATGCCTCAGTAGAATCAAGCATTTGTATGTTCAGTGTTACACCTTCAGCTGTTGGATGTAATATATCACCATATAGTATTCTTATGTATAGGCTACTCAAATAGAAAACAACACACAATTATTTACTGTAACAACAAATACATTACAGTTTTTGCCCATTGCTTGAACACATTTTGCAAAATTTCGCTCATTGTGCCAAAACTCTACACACAAGTAAGCATGACACAACACTGGGAAATATACCATTCACATCTGTGTCAAATTGAAACTCCACTATCACTGCCTAAACTCTGCTATCAAAAGCTAAAAATACTTGGTCAAAATGTAACTCTGATGACAAAATGACACACACTTGTATCATATGCATACACTTTCAGATCAGGGAGAACACACTAGTCTACTTTATATAAAACACTGCAGTCTTTGATTCTGTTTTTTTATTTTTGTTTATTCAGCAGGTACATTTTCAAGCAACCAAAAAAACCAAACCAAATAGGCCTATGCAATGTTGTTCATAGTAACGTGAACTAAAAAAAAAAGAAATTGAAAAAACACTATATTGTAAACACATAATTGTGCATACTGCACGTGGGCTCATGGTTGTGTGAACAGGCGTTGACGTCCCCCCCCAGAAGGTTTTCTAGTCATTCTAGAGAAATACAACCACAAATTGTCATCAGTTTGATTCTTTTTCTTACGGTACTTCACTGTATATAATGTATCATCCACTGTACTGAACCCTGCAATACACTGTACATGTGATGTGGTAATGTGATATACTGTAGAGTGCTGTAAATACCATCTGAGTAGAAGGTAGAGAGGGGAAAACATACCTGTTTTCCAGTCTGAATGTTCTTACTGTATTATAGATGCCACTGTGAAGTGGCTGAGGTGCGGGTGGACTCTCTGCCCAGCTTCCCTCATTGTCAGGCCATGATCTATAACATGATCCACCAAAGTTGCCCTTATATCGTCAGATATGGAGGTCCGTGCATTGCCTCTTCGACCTCTGCCTCTTGCTCTCCCTCCATCCATGCTTGCAAAGTTCTTGAAATGACTAAACTGAGGCCTTTTTGTAGCTGGCTGATTGGTGTTACGTTTAGCAAGCTAGTGCCTTCAGGTGTGTATTTGAATGGTTGCAATTAACCGATGTGTTTTGTATTTTGGAAACATGTGTTTTCCAAATGGCTCCCTGAGATTTCATTTGTGAACGAAGTGTCTTATGTATGAAATAGAGTCTAGTATGCAGGACCAAGTGTGTTGCATAAAGGACTAAGTGTGTTGCAGAATTGCAACTAGAGTGCAAAGCAGCGCTTTGGTTTAAGGTATGGATACATGTTTTTGAGGTATGGTAACAAAAGTTTCAAGTTGTGTTACTTTAGTTTAAGCATTGGTCTATAGTGTTCAAGCAACGGGCAAAAACTGTAATATTTTACTGTATTTGGACTCAAAATGTCTAAGATCCCTCCTCCTCTTACTCTCACTCCTCTGACTTGCTGCTCACCTCTCTCAATATTCCTCCATCCATTGTTCTCCAAACAAACCAGGAGCTCACCTGTGACCCTTTTATGGTAAATTGCTGATTGCATATTGCACATCAGCCTTTGGAGTTTAGAAATGTGATTGACTGTGTGTTCTGTGTGAACAGCAAGAGAGGGAATTCAGGAAGAGTGTGCAGGATATTGGGAATTGTGTGTAGTGTTGTGAGAAATGTGTGGTATGGAATGGGAATTTGAGTCTAGAGCAGTAAATGTGCTTGGAGTTCAGCAGGATTGGCTCATCCACCTGAAACATGAGTTTCAGGTTGTGCACATTGTGTCTGATGTTCCAATAAATGTGTTTAAACAATTGTGAAAAACTGTAAGGGGAAGTCTGTGATTAGTAACAATAGGTGATATCCGTATCAGACGTGGAGACCTGAAAAACCCTATTGCCTTTAAATAAATAAAAAAAAGGAAGTATTGCTTTTTCAAGTGTGTGACAACAAAAGAATAACGCCCAAAGCATTTGAGGGTAGTCTCTCGCTGTCACATCCTGTTGTAACATCATCCATAAAGTCACTGAACAAAACACCAATAAAACCCTTTTTTTCTGCTTGATGCACTCGTCCCGCAGAAATTGCATTTCCCGGACATTCGGTCATCCAGTAGTAACCAGTCAGCCAACGGGCCGGCCGAGCATCAAGCGTTAATCCAGTCATCATCTGTGTTGCCTGGCCATTAAACTGGGTCAGTAGTAACAGGACCTGTCCTGCTGCTGAAGCTGACTCCTTGTGACAGGACCTACATTACACTGGAAAGAACAGGACACTGTGAAGCTGCAGATGGATTTGTTCGTTTTCATTGTCTATGGCTTTAAATGCCTTAGATATTTACCAGTGCACATAACAACACAAAGGCAAAAAATAAATAGATAATAAAAAAACGACATTTTTATTGCTTCAGGTTGAAGAAAAAAATCCATCTTACCTTCATCATTACTGTTTTTTAGGGGCCATCTTAAAATAGGTGTTGAATTGCTATACCTTCGCAGGTTTCTGAACTTTCTTCTGAACCAGCCCCGTGAAAAATATCCCCATCATTACCATGGGCAGCAGCTGTGATAGTGTCTGTAAGACGCAGCTGAAATGAAACCATTAAAAAACATCTCAGTGAAGCAGACATTCTCAGACATGCACCGCTTTCTATTATTATCCGGCGGCAGCTCAATCTTTTGGTGTCATAATAAGGAGGAAGCATCTGGTTTTGCTTTTTGAGGACAATGCAAAAGGAGGAAAATGTACAGTTCCTCAAATGACCACCAGGGGTTACATCAGAATGAACCAAGAGCTGTCATAACATACATACAATGTTTTATATATATTTTTGCTGTCAAGAGATTAAAAAAAATGGAGCGATTAATTAATCTAATTAATCTCTTTTCTCACCTAAAAATTACTGAGAAAAGCCCTCAACTTGAGCTGTTTTCCTTTAAATTCATTACATTATTGTGGCAGATCAAAAGATTGATACATAACAATCTCCTCCAGTCTATTTCAATTTTCAATTTCAATTTTATTTATATAGCATCTAATACAACAAAAGTTGTCTCCAGACGCTTTCCAGAGACCCAGAACATGAACCCCCGAGTAATTATTACATAAACAATGGCAGGTAAAAACTCCCCTAGTGGGAGAAAAACCTTAAGCCAAACAGTGGCAAGAAAAACTCCCCTTTAGGAGGAAGAAACCTGGACCAGGACCTGGATCATAAGGGGGGACCCTCCTGCCGAAGGCCAGACTGGGGGGTCGGGGACGTCAACAGCACACAGCAGGCAGGTGGAAGCAGCAACGGGATGACCGGGGGTGGGGACCGCAGGCAGGTGGAAGCAGCAGAGGGATGACCAGAGGGGAGGGGGGGGGGGGGGGGGGGGGGTTTATGTGGCTAAACTTGAGCTGCTTCAGTGGTGAGCAAAGTCCCTTTCACAAAGAACACATATCACCCTTCCTTTATCAATGGTACGTCAGAGCTTTTTTGAATGTTGTCGACAACTTTCACATGATCCTCCATTTTCACCTCTCTTCTCCGCTACTAAAAAAAAAAGCCAAAAAAAATACATACAATAGATAATATACAAACCTGTCATCTAAAACAAATCATATCCACAACACACCAAACTGATGAAATTACTGTCTTAAATAGAATTTAAGTTGCTGAAGGACCAAAACACACCACTGTGAAAACGAAGTGTAGCCCTGTGGATATTTTATTGTTAAAAGGCAATTAAGAATATTTTCAAAATAAATAACCTTTGAGATTGGAAAGAAAGAAAAAAAAGGTTAATGGTTATGGTATGTCAAATGTTTATTTGTGTTATAAAAAAGGTGCATTTAATATGTTTTTATTTCGTGATTGTGAATGTTATTGAGGCATTTTGCTGATGTTGAAGGTACAGGAGTAAATGTATGTATTTTATTTTGAAAAGCCGGGTACGGATGTTGGTCGGGTTGAGAGAAAAGACGCGAAGAAGACGCAGGGGAGACACGAGGAGAAGGCGCAGGGAGGACGGAGCGGAGAGACGCAGGAGAGACGACATGAGAGCTGAGGAATGACGGTCGGCAGGAAACCAGGAAAACGTGGGCAGCTTTGGCTAAAAGTCTGTCGAGTTTTATGGTTTTTTCACCAGAGTCGAACAGGAGTTCGACCAGGACTCTGAAAAGATGGTGTGGTGATGGTCGTGTGCGGTCCGGTGGCAAACTGAACCCGAGAACGACCATGCAGCAAAGCTAGAGGCTAGTCCAGCCGCACGTGGTTTCCCGGGACTTGGTCGAGGGCGCGGCCAGCTACCTCAATGGCAAGGACCGGGAGAAAAGCGGGCGTGGAGCCGAGCAACGCAGATTGGCAGTGGAGTTTCCTCATGGCGGGTCCTCTTCGCAACACCTCATCTCTCCTTTGGGCATCAGTCTGTGTGTGCGTGTCTGTGTGTGTGTGTGTGTGTGTGTGTGTGGATACGACACTCGGGGGGTAAGGTACCTTTTTTCTTTTGTCGCCATTTCATGGTGAAACAGCCATTTTGTTTTAGGCTTCAACGCACACGAGCTTCATTCAGGCCTGCAACGTTGGGACAATTAATTGAGTGCTCAATTTAATTGGCACGTGTTTTATTTTTGAGTTTATGGAGACCCTTTAAAGTGGGATATATTATATTTTTGCATTTTGTGAAAGGACTGTTTTTGTTTTATCTGTTTGAAACCAAGTTTTGAGTAAACGATTTATTTTTTGGAAAACTGGTTTGGTTATTGAATGTAACAGGTGGTATTTTTTAAGTTTATTACACAAACCCCATTTTTTTGTTTGGAGGAAAAAAGAGCTCAGGTTAGCCACCTCTCGCTTATAGGTTTTCACCCTAGAGAGGCGCTACAGAAGTATTATTAAAATGGACCAAAGAAAATAATATTGGACTGTTGTAATCCTACTATGCAAGCGACCCTGATTAAAGAGGATACATGCAAAGAATGTGGGACCTTTGGATAAATGTATACACATTTTGTATTTTATTTATTTAACAAACAGTATGTTCATGTACAGTAGGTATTGCTAGAAATAAGGTACGTACATTCATGGTTTATGCAGTAGAAGTTGTCTCAGCATGGATCCTGTGGCTGCTATTGTTAATGGACTTCAGGATGCCAAGAAAAAGAGTGTTAGAAAATAAGAGCTGCAATAGGTAGAAAAATAAACATTCAGTGTTTGCAGCAGAAAGAAAGTGGGAAAGGGAACGCTTTGAAATCATGAGGAGAGATTTTCTTGTGTCTAGATGAAAGCGAAAGTATGAAGCACCTGTGGAAAGCAGAGAGGTTTAACAGAGAGAGGAATCAAAGTCCAAAGCCGAGTATAGCTCCTTCATTGTGTGACAACGCCTTTGCTGTTGTGGCCTGAGAGACTCGGGCCTCACGGGTCATGGCAGCATCTCTCCTTCTGTTCACTGAAAATCCATTAAATGCACACATCTGGACATACAAGTGCTGCCTTTTATTTATTTATCTAACAATTTCCCCCCTCAAATTAGATACAGCGGAAATGTGAGTGGAGGAAATAGAGTAGAGGTTTGGCATCAGGGACGTCATCTGTACACGTGCAGGTAATTCAATAAAATATGTAGTGAAATTACATGGTGTACATTACTTACAAATGGATGCTGGCAGGATGTTCTACTGAAGGAATAAATATTCACTGATTGCAGAAGAGCTGCTAAACAGCCACCTCACCTTATTATTTCACCTAATTATTATGAGGCGCGAGTTGGCTAAACAGATGAAACCACATGCTGCAGATTTCAAGCAGAATCAAACAATTCTTGGACTTCCATTGCTTGACTGACATGGAAGCAAATTTAAAACTCAGACTAATTCCTGCATCTCCTGGCATCAATTCAATTCAATTTTATTTATATAGCGTCTAATACAACAGTTGTTGTCTCTAGACGCTTTCCAGAGATCCAGAACATGAACATAAACATAAACATAAACCCCCGAGCAATTATTATATAAACAATGGCAGGTAAAAACTCCCATAGTGGGAGAAAAACCTTAAGCCAAACAGTGGCAAGGAAAAACTCCCCTTTAGGAGGGAAGAAACCTTGAGCAGGACCAGGATCATAAGGGGGGACCCTCCTGCCGAAGGCCAGACTGGGGGAGTCGGGGAGTCGGGGACGTCAGCAGCACACAGCAGGCATGTGGAAGCAGCAATGGGATGACCAGAGGTGGGGGGGGGTAGGACGTCAGCAGCACACAGCAGACATCCACGCAGGCAGGTGGAAGCAGCAACGGGATGACCAGAGGGGGCCTGGTGTGAGCGATTATAGGGTTGTCACGTGACGCGAGTGAGCGAGGACTCGGCCGCATCAACTCTTTATGCTGCGCTTTACTCTGTTGCGCAATTGCCTCTGGCTAGACTGTTATATACAGTTTATGGCCAGTCTGAAACTGAATCAGCTGAAACTCTGTCTAGAAGAGGAACAGCACGTCCATATTGTGGGATCATTGGGTTTTTACAAAAGGAAAATGCTGGGCAATGTCAGGTGTTCAGAGCAAGCCGTGCTAACATTGCTACTACAGAGTAAAACTATAAACTAGAGCCTTACTATAGCGGGACTGTTTTCTTCATCCCTCTCCTGCCCCCTCCCGCAGAATTTCTGACCATTACCACACCCGCAATAATAGAGATGCATTGATTTTGTGTCTTCTCCCGTCCTGCAAGAGAAATGTCCGAGACAAATCTGTCTGATTTAATGTTAACATGGTAATTGTGGAGCTTGATGGATAATTGACAGTTGATAGGCACCTGACCGAAAGTTAATAGATGCAAATCCATCATTGCTTCATCCATCAATCCATCACAAGCTTTCGCACACACATCAATTATGTGATTGAGGTTATAGCAACGAGAGTAGCTGTGAGTGGCTCAAATAAAACTAATAAATAACATCACCATTTTTCATCACCCAGTGCTCTGTGACAGTCCTGGGCATTACCATCCTCTACCAACCCCGGGAGTTCCTGCACTGAGCTCAGGTCTCCTCCTTAACCTGAGGAGTGAGCAGCTGCATCTTTTCACCAGACAGGGTGGGACTTCTCTGGCCGGACCTGGCGCGTGGAAGGATCACGTTATTCCGGCCAGATCCTCCCCACCCCATCTGTTCCCCGGTTGGCCAGAGGGGGCAGTATAGCCCAGGACTGTTGCATGTTTTTGTGAGGGTAGCTCACGTTAGCCACCCAACGGAACACAGGGAGAACATGCAAACTCCACACAGAAAGATCCTTTCACCAACCCCACCCAGGGTGTGGGCACCAAAGTCATGGGGGAACTAACACGCACTTCAGCGCCCACAGCGTCCCCGGCGGGAATTGAGCCCAGGACCTTCTTGCTGTGAGACGGCTGCACTAACAGCTGCACCACCGTGCCCCTTAAAATAAACAAAGTTAACGAATGGAACGAATTGATTTGACAAATGAATCACTTGGCCATTACATTGCTGTGAAGGGAGAGAATGTTGCTGACCGACTGATGTTCCAATCCATGCGTCTCTCTTCCAAGATGCTACACTACTACTAGATCCCCATCCCGCAGTGTTTTTTTTAGCCGCCCGCAGCAAGGTTCAAACCGCCCACTCCTGCTAGATTTGTGTTGGGTGCCGCGGGACCCGGCGGGACCAATCCCAATGCAGCCCTCTACTACAAACTTGTTCCAACATTTTGAACACAAACAAACATCAGAGCCATGTACGACAGATCTAAGGCTAAAATGTCGAGGGTTGATGCGCCAGACAAGCCAAAGATGGGGATCACCACCCAAAATGTTTGAAAGTGTCGCTCCTTATAAGCTCAGTTTAAAACAGGAAAATCACTCTGTCAATAACTCAGTCCTTAGGTAAAGATCAAGCCTGGGTCCACGACAATGATAAACAATACAGGGACTGCATTTGTCCGTGGCTGAGCCCTGGGACAGAACCGCTGCTGCATCAGGGGACACTCATCTAAACAACAACGGTTCTCATGATTTTTGGATGTTAATAATTAAAATAATATTTGTTACCATTATGCCGATGAAACTCCTTCATGGTTCCTTTTCTCACGGTGGGATATTGGATACTACAGTTTACTATAAGAGCTCTGATTAAAACTATTAATATTCTACAGCCTGGTGCTTATCTACCTTTTTTCTTTTCTTCACACGAGTCGGACTTCACTCATCAGTCTCAGTTCACAGATCGGTATTAAGATGTTGGTCATTTATGTGCCCTTGAAAAGAGATGCTTTAACCAAGTCATTATTTAACGAGTAACACCACCAGATCTGTTTTAAATGTCTTTGAGCCTTTTGGTGAATTTAACTGTCCCACTTTGAATTGGATCAGGAGCCGTCTCTGCTGACACTGAAGTTGGTTTCTGAATCACCACCAGACCAGAGAAATGTTCCACCGCATTTTAAAGGAACCGGCCTTAGACCAGAACCAGTTCAGAAGCCACAATACCTAAACGGCTCAAACCAGAATTAAATTAACTCTGGGGCACGTTCAATTTCTTTTAATATTCTGTTTGTGAAAATCTTAAATAGTTCAATTTCACTGTGTTTTTATTGGTCACAATATTAAATACCTTGTAAAATCTGATTTAAAAACAAGAAATATACAAAAAAATTAACTTTTTCAAATTTGTATTAATTTAATTGGTTGTCGGTTTAAACATTATGTCTTTGAGGAGGTAGATCTGTTGGTTTACGGTGTTGAAGTAATCGGGTTAAAACTTTCTAAAAAAGCATTGGTTATATTATTAGTCTGTATACTGTATTTACTGGCTAAATTAAAATGTCGAAGACTTAAAACAAAGATGCTTAGTTTTTGGAAGAAAATGTTATACTAAATGTATGTAATATTGTGTGAGTATTAAAAGTATTAAAATTGCATATTAAATTTCAATATTGGGGGAAAGAAATTGCAATTAGGTTATTCAAAACCCAAAATCGTTCAGCCGGACTTGATCAAAGTTTACGCTATAAGCTTTAACTTCGGAGGTTTCACAACCATCATGCATTTATTATTTTAATCAGTTTCTCCTTTTTCAGGGGCTGAAAAAAAAAAAGAACTGAAGGAGGCAATTATTAGGCTAAAAAAAAACAACAAATAAACAAACAAAGAAACGTGAATTTATAACAGATAAACTAAAAACTTTAGGTGCAGCCAAATCAACTGTTTGGGTCATCCTGAAAAAGAAAGCAGTGGGGAGATTAAAAACATGAAAGGCCTGGAAGAGCACAGAAGACAAGTGAAGGATGATTGCAGACTCATTACCTGGATGAGAATAAACCCTTCACAACATCAACAGAAATCTACAATGAAGAGACGCCCTCATGAATCTAAATACAGACGCTTAAAAGCAAGGTGAAAACCCCAACAGTCAAAATCAGGAAACCCAAACAAATTAATGAATAAATCAAACCTCTGGACGGAGTTTTTTAAAGATATGAAATAGATAAAATTGTATCAGAATTTAGAGAGACGCAAAGTATTGAAAGGAACAGCTCATGATGGAAAGCACGCTACACTGTGTCAAACACGGTGCAGGGAGTGTTATGGTATGGGCTTGTACTGTGTGGTCGCCAATGGAACAGGGTGACTGATGTTTATTGATGATGAGAGTGTTAACAGAAACACCTATAGATGAATTGCAGCCACATGCAACAGAACTTGAGTGGATGTTGCTTCCCAGTCCTGGTCAATCACGACTGAAGATCCTGTGAAAGCAACTGCAGAATGTTGGAGGCAAATGAATGGAATATTCTTCAAGGGCCAAGTCAGTCACCTATTCTCAGTTCAATACAGCATGTTTTTTTAGAAGCTGAAGGCAGAAAGGCCCACAAACAAGCAGCAACTGAAGGTGACACCTCATCTACAAAATAATCATTTTACAATCACGGTACATGCTAATATGGACGTTTTTTTCATTGAACTCTGGTCCATAAGTACATCACAGCTGTTACAACACACCACAGGATAAGAGAAAAAGTGAGTCAGCAAGAGGCTCTTCTTTTTCATGAATGGTGAAAAATACATTTGAATGTTATTGGACTACCTTGATATAAACCCAACAGACAGTATCCCGTGAATGCTTTTGATCTGTTTTGATGGATGATCGCCAGGCTGAAAGATAACCGCTGCTGAACCGAACAAGCTCCCACCCATGCGTGGTAGAGTGGAAACAAACAGTGCATCAAGCGCAAGCTTCAGATTTAAAAATAACTCAGTTGCACTTACCAAACTAATTATTTATGTTCTGCCCATTAAAAAAGAAAAGCCTATTTTATTTTTAGTTTTTCTTATGAAGGATATAAATCCGACTTGAAACACAATTCATGACGTTCATTCAGCCTGACATTGGGTAGAAGAATTATGGGGATGTGACTCTTTAAAATCCAGAGGAAAACAAAGAAACCTTGGTAATGACTTCTCTAAAGTAAGTTACTGCTGCAAATTGCAGATAAGTACCGTATAAGGGTTCTGTATATTCCATCACAGTAATCACAACACACATGCTTTCACTTTACTTTTCACACCAGTGTCAAAATAAAAGCAAATGAGAGAGTCCATGCATTTCTGTCCGGGGTTGCTGCAGCGGGAAGACTTTGATCACCTGCCTATAAGATGATAACCTATCCAGTCATGGTGCATGCGTGTGCCCGTGTGCATGAGCAGCTGTGCTGGTGCAACCCTGTGTGCACCGTGTGTTGACCTTGGAGTCTCCCTTTGCTGGCACTCAGGATGTGACTCAAATAACTAGTGCCAAACATTGATTACCACTAGCACACAAAGCTGCACAATGCAGTGTATAAAAAGGACAGGGACAGAGATATTGGCTGCGCAGTTAACAGTTATTCCCCCGTCTCTGTCTAACTGTCTTTCTCTCTCAGGCAATGCGCTTTGCTGCACTTTCCATCACTCACAGGCATAGCACATACAATATTAGTTCAGCCCATCGGTTTCTTTTCTTCAGCTCATCAGGTTCTTTTAGAAAAGCATGTAAAGTTACACTTGGAACTGTGGATTGAGGAAAAAGATTATTGTAGGGTCTAGTGACACACATTTGTATGCATATATGGTTATGATGACAACTGGGCTAATATTGTTAGTGTCCTGGACCTGAACCTGACGACTCGTGTGGCCGTGTAAGGTCAGATAGATGACCAAGTGACAAGCCAAATTCCCAATATATCATTTAAATGTTTTCCTTTACTGCCAATTTGCACTAATTTACATTTGGACTCATGCTGGCTGTCATTCCAAGGTCTCCAACAATGTTTACAGACATGTCCTCCCCAATTTGAAGAATACGGGCAGGCGGTAATGGAGAGTGACACTATCCAGCCAACACTCTTACTTACCAGGGTGCAAATTAAATCTGTGACAGCAACCACCTAAAGGAAAGTTCTGCTATTTAACTGTTTTCAGATATATCTTTCTCTGTAAGAGTCTTGGTAAAAATGTTATCAGGGAATAAGGTAGCTATTGGAGCCATTTTTTAAAAGAAAGCTTGATGCAGTTTTAGCAGAACAAGTACAAAGGGTCACAGAGGGAAGACCGACACATCATTGCAAGGGATCAAAAGTAATAAAACTCTCCCGCCACCCCCCTCTCTTTATATCTTATTCAAATATGCTGGACTTTATGCAATTATTAACTTATAACAGAATATAGATCTAACAATGAATCATATTTTCTTCTAACTAAATCCTTTAAACTTCTCCAGTGAAGGATATTCCAATCATTATTTTATTATATCCTAGTCTCTTCTCATATTTGCGAATATCAGTACAATTTCTTCAGAATTAAACTGCATTAAGTTTTCATGTGCTCTTAAATATTAATTTTGTCTGTTGTAGACTTTGTAGAGAGAGTTTAACTTCATAAAAACTTGTAAATCCTTTTATTCAAAAAAGACCTTTGAGAAATATTTTGATGGATTTAAGCAAGGATGAGACCAGCAACACGAAAGATCACTGCATTTCCACAGTAGGGAACCTGAAAAAGATGTAGGAGCAAAGGAAAATGTGAAAAGTGTAGCATTATTTATCTGTGCTGGCACAGATGGATTCAGTAGAGGATTGTGACTCTAACTCACAAAGCTCTGCAGTGTGAAAATATCTGAAGACCCTCATGGATTATTTAAAAAAAAAATTGCACAATTACCTGCCTTTCCATATGAGCATTGGCAGCTAAAAGAAAAGGTGTGACGATGACAACTTCAAACGAGGAGCGGTACATTGTCTTCAATCAATACCAACTCGTCACAATCTGACGCGTTTACGAGCCCTTTGCATCAGTTTTCAACACAGTGATGTTGTGCAACAAAAGGGAGTGCTTGTTTAGTTGTAAAGGGTTACTAAGAATTATCTGATGACAGTTATTAATAACTTAAATAAATGATCTAAATGAATAAATCAAAACAGGGCAACACCTGAATATCAGGACTTAATAACAAAACGGCACAATCGGCCTCAAAATAAGTGTATGCGTGCCAGCCTAGTCCCAGCACAGCCACAGCTACCAGCAAATGTGTCAAATATTTGTAAAATAATCTTTCATTCAAATGATTCCGTTTTTGTCCATCGCTCCTGTAGTGTCTTGTGCTGGCCCCCCTTTTCTTTTCTTTTTTTTTCTCTTTTGTACATGGTGCAGCATCCTCTGCCGGTGGCGAAGAGCATCTCTGAATGCACAACACCGGAACCTGCAGCGCGGGAGTGAGAGGGGAAGGGTAACGACCCGGGCAGGCGGGGGAGAGATTTGTCCGTCAAGACTCCTCTCCCTGGCCCTGCCCCTTCTCAACCTTTCCCCGACCCTGAACCTAACCTGGGGCTTGCTGATTGGGCTGGAGCTTCGGGAGCTGCGTGATGGCCTGCGGTCCCCACCCCCGGTCATCCCGCTGCTGCTTCCACCTGCCTGCGGTCCCCACCCCCCTCTGGTCATCCCGTTGCTGCTTCCACCTGCCTGCTGTGTGCTGTTGACGTCCCCGACCCCCCGGTCTGGCCCTCGGCAGGAGGGTCCCCCCTTATGATCCAGGTCCTGGTCCAGGTTTCTTCCCTCCTAAAGGGAAGTTTTTCTTACCACTGTTTGGCTTAAGGTTTTTCTCCCACTAGGGGAGTTTTTACCTGCCATTGTTTATGTAATAATTGCTCGGGGGTTTATGTTCATGTTCTGGTTCTGGAAAGCGTCTAGAGACAACTTTTGTTGTATTAGACGCTATAAAAATTAAATTGAATTGAATTGAATTCAGTATGTATTAACACAAGTATTAAAGATGGTGGAACATCAACACTTGGAATAAAGCTCTGATAGCTGAACGACACATGAGCAAACAACCAACTAAGTGTGAAACAGAAACATCAGTCTCTACACGTGTGTGTGTAGAATAACTTCTCTCCAGCAGAAAACTAAGCTGCTCCATGAGATGCACCATTGTGAAGCCAACTTCACATGTGCATGCTGGTCGCTCAACCAGGAAATGAGAAAACACTTGCCTGCAGGGAAAGGTGTGTGCCAAACCGTTAAGATCCATGCTGGCTGCCGGCCAATAGCTGCAGTGGGTTCGCTCAACCAGAGCACGATTCTGAACAACTGTTTTGAGTTACATGATCAAAGTGAGAAGAAAGTCTTTCAGAAAGGAGTAGAAAGGCTTATCAAAATCTCTGTCTGTTTAGTTCTTTTTGTGGTAGACAACTAAAGCATAAATGTCGTTACGAAGCAGCAAAGTTGAGTGACTGATTAATGACAACAATCCAAACACAAATCATGAAGGCTAATGCTCCTCGCCATCGTCTGCTCATGAGACGTCTCAGTCCTGCTCTGATGTGATGATGGAATAAGCTCCCAGACAGAACAGCACGTTCATCTCCGTCTACACCACTCTTTAAGATTAGTCACCTTTAAGAGGCGAACACCTTCAACACATTGTGGCTAATATTTCCTTCAACTTGTAATGTGTCTGAGCTCCGTGTTGTGATTTCAATCAGTCAAAAATGTAAAAGTCAAAGAGACAATTCAACTATAGCCTATGACTTTGATTCACGATACTTAAGAAACTAAAGAAATCCGTAACTGGGGACTATAATCCTGTGTATTTGCATGAAATGATGCCTTTGTGATTGTGTATAACTCTCAAGCTCAAAGTCAATCAGAGTGCTTTATTCTTGTATTGTCTATTATGTTTTCTCTTATCTTCACATTGGATTTGGGTTATTCTTGCAGCTCACTTTTAATTGCTACTGACACTTTCCCATTGTCTCCCATTCTCTGTTCCTTTTATCATTTACCACATAACTCCTCTCATCTTTTTGCCAACTTCCCCTAAACTAATAACCCTTAGCTCTTGATCCTTTTCATTCTGTCACACTTCCCTTCACACCGCTGGCATGTGTCTCATAATCACACCAGAAAAATCATATAGCTTTGCTTTTATTATGTAAACCCCAACTAATCTTGTTTCGTGCTATTATTGACTCCATCATTGGGGTGGAAAATAATTTACATTTTTAATTCAACCACGTTTGTGACAAAAATGCCAGGTTTTTTTAAATGTCATTAAGTTCCTCTGTTTTACGACGGACAAGTGCATTGAGAGGTAAGCCTGGGACAAGAAAAGATGTCCACAACATACAACATATATGCAGAATTAATTATGCGATCATATATCTGGATGGATTAATGCCATAAACACAAAGAATAAATCTGCAGTTCTTTCCAATTCAATTAGATCCAGAAACATTCTACTTATCCTAAGTTAATTGAACACATATTAGCTCTAGAGCTACATTCACAAAAGAGAGACATAATCCCTTGAGGCTCTAAACACAACATGAATCAACATCATGTTTTCTCATGGAGGATTTAAAAAGCAATCAAGGAGAGGTCAAAGAAAAGTCAGTTTCCATCAGTGAATGTGGTACAGGGGAACAGAAGCGACCGCTGAAAAGATGCCAAAGAAAGTGAGAGTGCAGAAATCGCCCAAAGATTCACTTCATATTGTTGTGATAAATTACAGCCTGTTTTGAAATAATAGCCCTTGCAATGAGAGCTATTATGAGGTTATCGGGATGTGGATTCAGCAGAATGGTGAGACAGATTGTCTGTCCCATCATGCCGCAGTGCCCCCAAGCAAGGGCAGCAAAACACCACAAAGAGAGAGGTTTTAAATGTGTGTAACATTTATCCCCTTGAGTGCTGATATTGCTCAGCTCTTATGCTCGACTTAAACACTGACCCCGGGGTAAAAATCACCAAATGATAAGAATTTACTGAGAAAGTGTACTTCAGCTTTGAGCGTAAACATTCCAGTGTATTGTTTCTGCAATCTGGTTTTGTCTCTTTGTCTCTTAGTCATGGAGACGGTCAAAAGTCTCCAGCATGACTGTTATCACACTGCACTATAGTTTATACCGGCCAAACTCTCAGTGGCATCATAGTATCCTTCTGAGATTTCCTATTTCTAACCTGAAGATAATTAGTAAGGAAATAGACAACAAATCAGGAAGTGTAACCTTGAGCAACCTGTTTGAATATTTTCCCCTCTGAAAATAATGAGACAAGGACCCTATTTTTCATGAGCCTTCATGCTAAACAAATCACAGTTTAATGTGGTTCAGCCACAGCTGAATGCCAAAACAGGCTGCATGAATATCTTGAGCAGAGCAGAGCATCGATCCGCCTCTAAAATCACCTCTGAAACGTGCTGGTGGACCCAGGGCTCCAGGCTGGGGCTGGCAAAGGACACTGACGTATGTAAATAAATAGAGAAGTGTGGAATGGACTGTGCATGACTGTAGCTAATTTACACACAGCAGCTGAGCTTGTAGGAACACACAAGAATGACAGAGAAGCTGGTGAATTTTCAAAATAAAACACCATGAATGGGCTCCGATGCCGACATCAACAAGGCACTGAACTGTTTCAGTGGGGTTTGGGAGAGATTTGAGTAGAGATGTTAAGTTAAGAAGTCCAAAAGTGCTTTTTTATTTGACACCACTCAGTCTTTCCACATGTATAAATAACAATGCAAAGGTGAGATACAGATCTTTAAAAGAGCAGACTGACATTCAATCTTCACATGAAATTGAAACCTTCAGATAAACGTATAATCTTACCAATCCAGTTAAATGCTGTAGTGCAGTGGTTCCCAAACCTTTTCTGCTCATAAACCCTTTTGTCTGTTTCGTGCACATGATTAATTGTTTAATTTTTGATCATGCCGTGAGATGAAAAATTGTTTCAAAATATTTCAAATATGTTCATGGCACCAGCACACTTCTAAAAAACACATTATTTTAACAAACTACATATAAAACAATAAAACACTCCACCCACATAAGACGGTGTGTGCGTGCATGGATAACCTTCTGTTTCTTTTGATTCTGTCTAGAGTTATTGGCCTTAAATTATTATTCTTTTCGCAATTGCTTACTTTGTGTTCATGTTTTTATCATAATAATATCAATAATAGTTATAGATGTTTTTATTGTAGTGATGTCAGAGGTGTCAGTTCCACTTCAGCAGCCACCGGTTGCGCTGAAACGAAAGCAATTGAATAAAGCTCCAAACTGATAAAATGATATTTTTAAGCCTAAGTTTCTAAATTTGATAATATTTTAACGACTGATTTTATGCATTGTTATATTTCTTTTTGTTTAAATTTAAATAATGCTTTTCATTCATGTGATGTTTTTTATGTCTCTAAAGTCCTTTGAATCACGTTGTTGTTGCATTGTGCTGCCTAAATACAGCTGCGTTGCCTTGCTTTGTTAAGAGGGACAGCGTTGGCTATAACTCTTCAATCGTGTGAGTATTTCAGATCAGGCTACGAAATTAACTTGTATCAATTTGTATTAACAAAATAATGTGTTATGGTGTGTGGTTGGGCGGAGGGGGCCCGGAGGAGGGCCCAAGCCACACACGGCCAAAGTTCCGGGGGCCGACCTCGGGACCGAGCAGACCAGCGAGAGCATTCCGGGGGCCGTCCTCGAGGCCGGGCAGACTGGCGAGAGAGTTCTGGAGGACGCCGATGGGGCCGGGCCAACCGGAGAGTCATTTTGGGGGGCCAACCCCGGAACCAGACTCGGGACCAGGCACACCGGCCAGAGGGCCGTTCTCGGGGCTGGGCAGATCCATCCAGGATCGCCTCAGGAAGAGGAACAGAGATGGGCGGGACCGCCTCAGGAACGGAGACTGGCGGCGGGACCACCTCAGGAACAGAGACTGGCAGCGGGACCGCCTCAGGACCAGAGACTGGCGGCGGGACCGCCTCAGGAACAGAGACTGGCGGCGGGACCGCCTCAGGAACAGAGACTGGCGGCGGGACCGCCTCAGGAACAGAGACTGGCGGCGGGACCGCCTCAGGAACAGAGACTGACAGCATGCGGGGAGCCGGAACAGGGGCAGACAGGACGTGGGGAGCCGGAACAGGGGCAGACAGGACGCGGGGAGCCGGAACAGGGGCAGACAGGACGCGGGGAGCCGGAACAGGGGCAGACAGGATGCGGGGAGCCGGGACAGGGGCAGACAGGATGCGGGGAGCCGGAACAGGGGCAGACAGGATCCTCGGAGCGAGTGGGGGGCCGGGTCCGTAGCGCTGGCTGCGGGGGTACCCGGGTCCGAGGCGCTGGCTGGGGGGCGACTCGGGTCCTCGGAGCTGGCTGAGGGGCGACCCGGGTCCTCGGAGCTGGCTGGGGGGCGACCCGGGTCCTCGGAGCTGGCTGAGGGGCGACCCGGGTCCTCGGAGCGGGCTGAGGGGCGACCCGGGTCCTCGGAGCTGGCTGGGGGGCGACCCGGGTCCTCGGAGCTGGCTGGAGGGCGACCCGGGTCCTCGGAGCTGGCTGAAGTGGGCCCGGGACCATCACCGGAGAAGGGGCTGATGCGTCCAGGACCACCACAGGAACATGGGGAGGTGCGTCCGGGACCACCACTGGAACATGGGGAGGTGCGTCCGGGACCACCACAGGAACATGGGGAGGTGCGTCCGGGACCACCACTGGAACATGGGGAGGTGCGTCCGGGACCACCACTGGAACATGGGGAGGTGCGTCCGGGACCACCACCGGAACATGGGGAGGTGCGTCCGGGACCACCACTGGAACATGGGGAGGTGCGTCCGGGACCACCACTGGAACATGGGGAGGTGCGTCCGGGACCACCACCGGAACATGGGGAGGTGCGTCCGGGACCACCACCAGAACATGGGGAGGTGCGTCCGGGACCACCACTGGAACATGAACGGGAGCAGGAGCTGGAGCCGGAACAAGCTGGGGCTGGCGCTGGCGCTGACGCCGTCGTCGTTGCCTCCCCTGAGCCTGCAGGCTCCTGGGCCCACCCAGAGCCAGGCGTGTTCCCCAAAAGAGGTCCCAATACTCCTCCTCCTCGGCCCAGCACATGTTCTCGGCCGATTCCCAGGGAGCAGGAACAGGCTGGGGCTGAGGCCGACGCCGTCGTCTCCCCTGAGCCTGCAGGCTCCTGGGCCCAACCAGAGCCAGGCGTGTTCCCAAAAAGGGGTCCCCATACTCCCCCTCCTCGGCCCAGCGCATGTTCTCCAAAAAGCCCAGCAGCGTGAGGCGCTCTCCCGCTGGGTCCATCTGGTCGGTCCGTTCTGTTATGATGTGTGGTTTTTGAGGACCCAAGCGCAGGAGAGCAGAGTAGGAGGCCGGAGGCAGGAGTGCTCAACAAAAAGGGTTTATTACAAAAAACAAGAACTAAAAGCGCTGCAGAGCAGGATCAACAAAAACCAGGATAAGGAAAAACTACGAGGAGACATGGAGGAAAACACAGTACGGACCGACAGGGAACAAAGGAATGACAAGACCAGATATACACAGGGGATAACGAGACACAACGAGACACAGGTGCAAACCCTGACATAATGTCTGTGGAGAAACGTTCCCTACCTTGAGTGGACATCTCAGGGCTAACAGCTGTGTCAGTGGAGTTATTTTTAAATTTTTTTATCTCCAAGGTGATCCAGCTCAGAATGGAGCGGTCTGCCGGACTGCTGTGGTCCGGGAAATAAGTCCTCACAACTCATGTGTATTTCATTTTAATATGTTAAAAACTTCAGAAATATGAAACGCACATACTTAGGAAAAGTCAGGAATGGACAGAACTTTAGATTTTGTTGACAAAGTTATTCACATAATAAAACCCCTAACCGTCTGTGAGGCCGCCTCAGTGGTTCTATTGTTACATAACAAAACAACAAACCACACTTTATACTATGGAATAGATAAATACATGGAAATAGTACCCCGCCCCCAATTTTTTTAAGGTCGCTTTCTTTTGATAAACTACTGTTAAAGGGGACCTATTATGGCATCTAATACCAATTTTAAACAGGCCTTGAATGTCTTGAAAACAAGCTTTTTATTGTTTTTGCTAAATAAATTAGAAATTCAGCCTCTGAGCCATGTCTTTATCTTCCCATTCTCTAACCTCATTATCTATGCGGGATTCTGAGTGGGCGGGGCTATGATAATGAGGCTCAGACCACGTACCCGAGTAGCTCCTGTAACCTGATGTTTTCTGTGTTTTACAGGTAAGCTTAGTTGTAAATGGTATAAAAGTGATCAATTAATTTAGTAATGGCTTATAAGCGCCATAACTGAGGTAAGGCTAAGGAGTGAAATCACACGTTTAAGCATTGGTGAAGGTCATATGCTGCGGTGTGGTGAAAATGGCGGACTCGTGGTCCGAGGCGGTCGCGGTGATGGGCCGTCAACGATGGTCTTTGTGTGCTAAAATGTGTCATTTCATGAGATGTTTGTGTAAAACTGAATTTGTCAGCTATATGTGTAGTTAAACTGAGCACCAGCCTCAGATACGGTCCTGTGCTCATCAATTTATTCCGCCGTGATTAAAGTCTGTATTATCCATACAGCTATTTTTGGTTTCAAGCTGCAATATACCGTACATGTATATTCTCTGGTTATCAGATGAGGTGTAAAATACTTTCCATTCATTTCATTCAGATGGAATACAATAGAAATATGTTCAAAACATATTTAGTTTAAAATACAATTCATAAGAGTGATGGATTTAAAAAGGATTAAAAAGTGGTTAAACCCTTGTTGTTAAAAGCACTATAAAACGAATCAGAGTTCAGTAATGGTATTTGTTCACACAGTAAAATACATTTTGATGATTTAGTCAATTCATGCAAGTGATGTATGTGTATATAAAACTGTAGAAGTGTAGAGACAGTGATTGTGTTGATAATAATAGGAACTGTTTAAGTCCTACTGTTTCATTATTGGGTTTTACGGTATGAGTTTATTGTGTTGCTGTTATTGTAAAACAGAAGAGTCAGTACCTAATGGAGCAGTTTACAGACCACGCACCGAGTAGCTCCTGTAACCTGGTGTTTTCTGTGTTTTACAGTTCCTGCAAAAATAAATATGTTACACAGGAGATGAGATGGCCCATTATTACCCACAGTGAAACATTTACAGTGCAATTGGTCCAAGAGGAACTGTATATTTATTGTGTAACAGTATTATTTGCTGTCAGTCTAATATTGTCCAGTGGAACAGGTTTCTTTAAAAAAAACAACAATATTTCAAAACAGGAACAACTCCCCGCCCAGGAAACCCTGTAGAAACCTGCCCATTATGCTAAAAGTGTCCAAGCATTACATTTTTTTCATTCATTCATCCCACTGCTGTAGTGAAACTGGGGCACGGCGCTTGCACTCCCCAGGGGAGCTGTGAGTAATGTGCTGTACCTTACAATGTGATGAGCCAATTGCTCTATCAATGTCGTACGAGGGATTTACCACCCATATAAAGTCACGCGCTTTTTAAAATCCCATTGCTCCGGCTCTAGTGCCTGTGGTGTAACCTTGTTAGCTTGATTTCAGGTGCCGTCTTTAGAAAAGGATCGCGCTAGGTTTTTATTTTCCTGCAGGTTTGCTTAAACCAAATACAGGCCAGTTTTAACAAGAGTTTCAGGGATTTATTTTTCTTATTTTATGACATACGTATCTCCCGTTATACTATTTCTTTTATTTTTAGGCACATGGGGACAGATAATCAGTGAAATGAAAATGAAGTTACTTTTCAACTCCCTGTCAAAAGAAGTCCCCTCAGAAACCTGTCCATTATACTCCATTCAACAATGTCTTGGGGGCCGAGGAAAAATACAGTTGACTGAGCTGCTCTGAACTAAATTAGCCTATGAATGTATTCCTTACCACTGATTGTTTTTTCATTTCTTACTGCCAGATGGAAAACTTCTCTTGATTTTGACAGACAGATACATCAGGTATGTTTATGTAAGACATAGGATGAGCAAGAGGTAGAGACAGAGCCCCTTTAGGGAGTTCTCCATTGGCCGACCACTGTCAGTGCAAATTCTCCTCATTGTCACTGCTCTGTTGCGATTCAAAGTTAGTCGGCCCTTGGGGGCCCCTCCTGGCTCCCAAGGGCCCCAAGCATTTACCTGGTATGGCTGTTGCCAAGCAGCGCCTCTGATTATGCTACCAGTGTCCAAGCATTCATGTTTTTCGGAACCACTGCTCTAAAACAATAAGAAATGACTTATTAACAGAACCCTGTTTATTCATCAGGACCATTACGCTGGAAAAATACACACAGACAAACCAGGCTGAACCAAATTGGCAACGATGACTTGGCAAAACCCACTGCCAGTGTTGTAAACACCATCAGCTTAGATAGCAGGGCTCATATTTTAACAAGATCTCTTGGCTGAGAGAAACAGGCCTTATATAAGCAATTTGACTGACTTTTCTATGTCCTGCCAGTCTGTGTAACTTTAAGTGCATGTCAACAATGATAACCCAAGCACAACACAGTCTAAGCACTTTATTATGAAATGTTTTAATCATCACAGAATTCAATCGTGTTCAATAATGTAGAATTTAAAAATGTCCATTATTTTTCACACTGAATGAATGTTGTTTTAGTTGATTCACAATCAATTTATGCAAATAAATAAGTAATATTGATATAGCTGACTGAAAGGCAAATCCTGAAATCATGCTGTATTTTTTTGTTCTGTCCTGATCAAATTAGCTGAACCTTAGCTGTTTGGAATCGTGTTCAACTTCAAGCAAAGCTAGGAGATAAACGTAAATCTGCATGAGTTGTTAAAATGCTAATGAAGTTTTCTAAATGCCAGCAAACATTTTCTCCAACTATATTAGCTGTGTCCATCTTCTATTGTGTGCAATATCTCTCACAAACAATCTCAAGAGAGAATAAAAACATTTTTCATAATGCTGAGGCGGGAAATTTGATTATCAGATTTCATAAACTTTATCAAATCTCATATTCAACCTATTTTTTTTTAAATCGATCAATAAATAAAATAAAAAACATTGCCATGCTTCCTCATCGATCCTAACACAGTCCACGTCCCTCAACGCACCACCAGGATCAGTCAGTTCTGCTTTTTCTGTTTTCATCCACATTTAGCACAATCTCAACAGTTGAATGGTTTCTTATGCTCCTTATTGTACATTTGTTGATTCCAAAACTATCCTTCCACATTGCCATACACCTGTGTATATTTTTAAATGTGTGATTGTCTCAATTTAAAAAAAATAGTAAATAAATAAATAAAGCTCTTGCTCAACTATACATATTGATAGACATCAGTGGGAAAGAAAGATTTATTTTAGACTGCAGTAGTTCTCTGGAAGAAAATGTCAAAAAAGTAAACTCAAAATATAGCTGTTTTAAATGGCATTGCCATGGAAACATGCTTTCAAGCACTAAATATGCAAAAGGTGATGTGTTGGAATGAAGATGATGACTGAAAACTATAAACTGATATTCATTTAAAAACTTTCCCTCAAAAACAAAAACACAACATTGACCTGAAACCCTCAAGGACCAGTGAAATTTGTAGCTATTAATCTCAGACTGAGTTCTGTCGCACTGCCTTTAATGATTATTTTACCGGTTCGTTCTGCAGACTATGATGCACAACTCCAAAAATAACATAAAGTAACATCTGCATATTCTAGATTCGAATATTGAAAATTATCAATCAGGTGTATAGCACTACGCTAATACATTACACTTAATAGCTGTATATATGTGAGCCACCGAACAAAACAGTTGAACATTTGAACCCAACCAAGCAATTTATTCATCTGATGTTTGTTCCACAACTTCACATAATTATTTGCAGTCAACTCCTGTTGATATGGAAATTTGAGTATCAGATGAATTCAGTCAGCTTAATTAGAAATACTAATTTAAAGAAGTAACTAATGCATCAACTGCATTAAAATGTGTTGTAGTTTATCGTATTTTTATAATGAGATGATGTTGTATCCCCTCTATACCCCCCACCTCACATGGAGACCATGGTTACGAGTGGGCCACTGGAACATCTCTTGCTTTATTCTGACAGCTGATCCCCAAGGCAACTGTAAAGACACTCAGATTTGATATATCACTTAATGTGCACAAGTAACCACACTCACGCACACAAAATATGCAGTTCCTCGAACGGCAGTAGTGTTTTGTTACTGTTTTCTTACCTTCAATAGGCGTCGTTCCAATTCTCAATCAAAATAACAGACTAAAATGAAAAATAAATAAACTTAAGAAAGACATAAAAAACCTGCCTTTGCATGCCTGGCAGGTTTCATTTTGTTGCATCTATTTCAGGCAACTTTCTTCATCTCCTTGGCTGTGCCAGAACCCAGTCCCTGCACATGTGAGTGTGTGCATCACATGTATGCGTGTCTCTCTGGAGCACAGCAAACGCAGCCCATACATCATGCCTGATACCCGTTCAGTTAATGAATCTAAACTTGGCCGTACATCAGGGATACTCACTGGGCTCGGAGGTTGTTCCTCCATATATGCGTATACATCCCTCAGAGGACAAACATGCATCATGCAATGCCTGGACCTAAATCCTCAGGGAGCAGTGAAACTTTCTGATAGCAGAAAAATGCATTTTTGCAAGCACAGACATTACATTTCAACAGGTGCATTATTCCAAACAGAGATTACCTCAAACAAAAGTCAATTAAAATCAAATCAAAGTCTATTCGGTGCATAAAGGAGGGAAAAAAAAGGAAATTACATTTTCACAAAATCATTTGTCAACATGAAAACATCATGTGTGTTCCTAGTAAAAGAAATTATAAATAAATAAATAAAAGTTGCTAGTCAAATTATTTCTGGTACTTCATATTGACATAGTTTTTGTTTGGAAAAGAAAATATGTTCAAAATATACTGTATGTGCTTGAAGAATATATTATTTTTGGTTTAAGGCATTTCCATTGCATATTCAAGATTAAATGACAGGTAGCCTATCACGCCTTACACAACCAATTACACAAACCATTCGTATAGGATAAACATTTTTTGGGGACCTGCGATAATTTGAATAATCACAGAGAACGCCAGTGATTTTAATCCCACCTGAATGCACCATATCTGGGATTTGTAAAGTAAAAATATCCTAACCTACCCCATTTCATCAAACACTGAGGTCATGAGACAATTTTAACCCAATGTTTGTCAGTAACCCGGTAATGAGCAGGGCCGGAATCTTTTAAAGAAACAATTCCACTCCTGCTTTTTCCTGCTGTAATTTTGGCAATTGCAGTAAATAGTGTGATATTATAATACAACTTCAGCATATATAAGATAACATAAGATAAGATAACCGTATCAACCCTCACGGACCCTGAGGTCCTCTGGCACCGGCCTTTTAACCATTCCCCGAATCGGGACCAAAACCCACGGTGAGGCTGCATTCAGCCGTTATGGCCCTTCTTTATGGAACAGCCTGCCAGAGAACCTCAGGGCCGCAGAGAATGTTGATATTTTTAAAATGAGGCTCAAGACACACCTTTTTAGTTTGGCTTTTATCTGATCTCATTTACCTAGTCTTTTTAGCTATTTATTGTGTCTACTTCTTTAACTTTTTTATTATCTTTAAAACTTTAATCCATTTTAGTGACTTTTTATTTTATGTTATTTATTATTCATCTTAAGTTTTGTATAGATTTCTCTAAAATTTTACACTTTTAGGCATTTTTTACTTTCTTTTAATCTTTTAGTTTTTAGCTCCAGTGTTTCCTCAGGGGGGTCGTTCACACTGGGAGGTGTGCCTGCTCTGCCCATGGGGGTGTCGTCATGGGGGTCCCTCAGGCCTGGGTAGCTGGGGGGGGGCTCCACCTTCTGTGTGGGGTCTGCCCCGGTCTGTCCGGTTGGGGGGGTCTCTGTGGCGATGCTCCTTGTGGTCGTGGTCGGTGGAGCTTCTCAGTGTGGACGGCCACCCATAGGTAGTGTTTTCCTCACCTGGATCGTTAGTGCTAAGCCATGTCACCAGTCCACTTACTGTGTGTGTGTGTGTGTGTGTGTGTGTGGGCGTGTGTGTGTGTGTGTGTGTGTGTGTGTGTGTGTGTGTGTGTGTGTGTGTGTGTGTGTGTGTGTGTGTGTGTGTGTGTGTGTGTGTGTGTTGTGTGTGTGTGTGTGCGAGTGTGTGCACATGTGTATGAGTGTGAGTGAGTGTGTACGCGTGGGGGGTGGGGTCGTATAGGATGTTTTAAATTGTGTTTTTTATTGTTATTTTATTCTGCATGTAAAGCACCATGTGTTGCACTTATATTGTATGATTTGGTGCTATATAAATAAATAAAGTTTAAGTTTAAAGTTTATAAGATATCCACCCCATATAGTGTAATGATCTGATATTTTTAGATAAACCTACATTAAATATAACTAAATCTACTTTTTCATATCCTGCTCTCTATTTCTCACATTAAAAGCACAAAATCACGTCACCGTGACCAACTTCCCCAAATTACCCATTTCTGTGGTCTCTAGCATAAAGAACATTTATGCTTTACACACTTTCTTTCCTCTTTATATTTCATTAGGGTGGGCTGAGACTCTGGCAAAATGTCAATTAGTCTCTACACCATTTTCCTCCCAAGTTGCTGTTTATTTTTAGAAGAATGTAAATGTATCACATCTCAATGTGTGGTAAAATACAAAGATATAAATACAAATTAATACAAAAGGCTTTCTGTGCCAAGAACCTTGAGATTACTTTGTTTTTAACTTGTGATTTACAAGTAAAATTTATTCAAACAAAAGGAAGTGTAGCCTAGAGGTGTATTAAGGCGTATAATACAAATAACAAAATTAAAAAAAGGTTTTATTGTGGGATGAAAATCAAATGAGTCATCAAACCCATATATTAAGTGGTCCCTGAATGTGTGCCAGGACCCTAAGAAGAAAATATGAGTGTTGAGGGTCACCTTCAAACGCATTCTGAAGGATCAAATCTGAATCTGTCCGGGAAAATGTTGAGATGCTTGGAAAATAAACAAGAGTGGACTTTTCAGTCTTTTAGTATTGGCGGCCACACATTGAAGACAGATGAGCCTGTGGTTGCCAGTTGTCACAACCAGGCTAGGACTCAGGATGCAGGGCAGGGATAGGAGCAATAAAAAAAAACACAATAGGAAGACACTCCAAGATAAGAGAACAAAAAAAACCTAGGCTAAAAAAACTATGGCTATGAAATGCTACAAAATAAAAACTCACTCCACTGAAAGGAGGAATACAACGAGGCTAACAAAAGGTTACTACTAGCTGAAAATCACGCTGGCTACAGAGGAAAACAAAAGGCTATTCTCACCATAACTATGAATTTAAACTACCTCATGAAACATTTAACAAACCAAAACTCTCACTTGGGGCAACAAGAACCCTGTGGTTGAAGCAACGGCTGAAGAAAACACAACCCGACAAGACGCACAGGACAAAGGAAGACCCAGACTATTAAACCTCGGGTAACGATGAGCAGGTGGAGATAATCAGATCAAGACACACAAGGAAGGACAAGACCTTCAAAATAAAACAGGAAATGACAAGATAAAACATGGGGACAGGACTAAACCCCTCACTGATTGACCTCACTGCGGTGAGAGAGCCAGTGGCGTTCTCTCTGCTTTGGTCCTCAAGGGCATAGAGCCTGAGAGTAACGATTAGCAAGCCCAGGTGGACAGGAGAATGTCAAAACTTTCCATCACATAAAATGACTCAGCATGTTGAGCCATATATCATGGAAGGTCCTTCCTTCTTTTCACCATGCACTTGGTGAAATCAGTTTTTATTGTACATGTACATGTTTAAGAGTAAATGCGGTTTTCGTCCCGGTCGTGGAACACTGGACCAGCTCTACACCCTCCGCAGGCTGCTCGAGGGTTCATGGGAATTTGCCCAACCAGTCTACATGTGTTTTGTGGATCTGGAGAAGGCATTTGACCGTGTCCCTCTTGCCATTCTGTGGGGGGTGCTCGATGAGTATGGGGTCCGGGTCCCTCTATTAAGGGCTGTCCGGTCTCTACATGATCGGAGCAGGAGTCTGATTCTCATTGCCGGCAGTAGATCAGACTTGTTCCCGGTGCATGTTGGACTCCGGCAGGGCTGCCCTTTGTCACCAGTCCTGTTCATAATTTTTATGGACAGGATTTCTAGGCGCAGCCAGGGGCCGGAGGGGGATCTGGTTTGGGAACCACAGGATTTCGTCTCTGCTTTTTGCGGATGACGTTGTCCTGTTGTCTTCATCGGACCGGGACCTTCAGCATGTGCTGGGGCGGTTTGAGGCCGAGTGCGACGCGGCAGGGATGAGAATCAGGGTGGGTGGAGAAGTCCTGCCTCAGGTGGAGGAGTTCAAGTATCTCGGGGTCTTGTTCACGAGTGAGGGAACAATGGAGCAGGAGATTGACAGACAGATCGGTGCAGCGTCCACAGTTATGCGGTCTATGTACCGGACCGTCGTTGTGAAGAAGGAGCTGAGTCGAAAGGCGAAGCTCTCGATTTACCGGTCAATCTACGCACCTACCCTCACCTATGGTCATGAACTTTGGGTAGTGACCGAAAGGACACGATTGCGGATACAAGCGGCCAAGATGAGTTTCCTCCGCAGGGTGGCTGGACGCTCCCTTAGAGATAGGGTGAGGAGTTTGGTCACCCGGGAGGAGCTCGGAGTCGAGCCGCTGCTCCTTCACATTGAGAGGAGTCAGCTGAGGTGGCTTGGGCATCTGTACCGGATCCTCCTGGACGCCTCCCTAGGGAGGTGTTCCAGGCATGTCCCTCCTCCCTAGGAAGGTGTTCCAGGCATGTCCCTCTTCCCTAGGGAGGTGTTCCAGGCATGTCCCTCCTCCCTAGGGAGGAGTTCCAGGCATGTCCCTCCTCCCTAGGGAGGTGTTCCACACATGTATCTCTGGGAGGAGACCCCGGGGAAGACCCAGGACACGCTGGAGAGACTATGTCTCTTGGCTGGCCTGGGAACGCCTCGGACTCCCCTCGGAAGAGCTGGAGGAAGAGATGGAGGAAGAGCTGGAGGAAGAGATGTAGGAAGAGATGGAGGAAGAGCTGGAGGAAGAGATGGAGGAAGAGCTGGAAGAAGAGCTGGAGGAAGTGTCTGAGGTGAAGGAAGTCTGGGCATCTCTGTTGAGACTGCTGCCCCCGCGACCCAGTGATAAGTGGCGGACGATGGATGGATGGATGTTTGTTGTAATTAACTTTTTTTTAATAATTTTATTATGAGGGGCACGGTGGCTCAGCTGGTAGTGCAGCCGCCTCACAGCTAGCAGGACCTGGGTTCAATTCCCGCCAGGGACGCTGTGGATGCTGAGGGCGTGTTTGATATATATATATATATATATATATATATATATATATATATATATATATATATATATATATATACATATAAAGTTATATGACTTAAGCCAATGTGACCAAAATAGGATGCTAGGAGAGCCATTGCCCTCCTTGAGAGATAAAAGACTATTGATAAGAAAAACAGTAATATCAATGCACAAAAGTCAATTTGGTGAGTTAGAAATATAGATGGACCAAGAGTATTTAAAACAAAAAGAGAAAATGCGCGCGCGCGCACACACACACACACACACACACACACACACACAGAGTATCGCTTTACATCTGGTTGAGGGCCAAGGCTTATGAGGATCTATATTGAGGAGATGGATTGAAACCAGCGTGTTTTGACCAATAAGATTATTCAGCCAATGTGTCCTTACAACCTCTGGCTGTTCCGTCCAGATGATGTTTGCCAACAGCTCTGGCTCTGTAGGGACAAAGTAAATACTGTAGGCACAGACTGCGCCACATAAGATTATTGCAGCTAACAATCAACAGGTGATGCTCATACACAGATGCAGCCTCATGGAGTGGACATGGAGTGGACATAATTGAAATTAAAAGGAGGATTTTTTAGGGCCCGAGCACTTACAGTGCGAAGGCCCTATTGTATCTGTAGGAATTTTTCTTTATTTTTCTTCTGACGAAAGGAAGGCCTTTTTGCCCCCCTAAACGTGCCCAAAAGGTCACCAAATTTTGCACGCAAGCCAGGCCTGGCGAAAAATTTGATATTTAATGGTTTGCATTAATGGGCGTGGCAAAATGGCTCAACAGCGCCCCCTTGAAAACTTTGTGCCTCAAGCCCCACAATACGGTTTGACGTACATCCACGAAAATCGCTACACACCTGTATCAAGGCGCAACTTAAAGAAAAGTCTCTTGGCGTCATACCCGAAACCGAACAGGAAGTCAGCCATTTTGAATTAATCGTGTCATTTTGGGGAAATTTATGCAATTCCTTCGGCAGTAAATACGGCCCGAACCGTAACGTGCACCCAGGTGTGCTATACATCAAAATGTGCGTCTCCATCCTCCGACACCACGCATTAGTTTTCTCTTTCAAAAGCGTTACCGTGGCGACGCTAGACGCCAAAAAGCGCGCCCACCCTTCATCTGATTGGTTCAGACAGAAAAAACTTTGTGCTTCAAGCCCCACAATACGGTTTGACGTACATGAACGAAAATCGGTACACACCTGTATCATGTCGCAACTTAAAGAAAAGTCTCATGGCGCCATGGCCGAAACCGAACAGGAAGTCGTCCATTTTGAACATTCTGAATTAATCGCGTAATTTTGGAGCAATACGGCGACGCTAGACGCCAAAAAGCGCGCCTCCCCTTCATCTGATTGGTCCATATTTGATAGTTCTCCAAAAGTCACCAAATTTTGCATGCAAGCCAAGCCTGGCGATAAATTTGATATTTCATGGTTTGCATTAATGTGCGTGGCCTAACGCCTCAACAGCGCCCCCTAGAATACTATTCTCTGCCATAACTTTTGAATGGTTTGACATAGAGAGTCGTGGGTGGTGTCATCAGACTCTGTATGGAGTCCTTCACCTTCTTTGGCCTGAATTATCCCCGCCCCTTTTTCTGATTGGTTGTCCCTTTTTTCTGCTATAACTTTTGAATGGTTTGACATAGGAAGTCGTGGGTGGTGTCATTTCTGATATGCTTATGTGGGGCGGTGGGCGTGAGTGCGAGGGCCCGTTCATCGCTGCTTGCAGCTTTAATTTGTTTTTGTTTTTCCTTTTACATGCATTTGTTGTCTCCTCTTTTTACATTACCTTATGCATTTTTTGCCTAATTATGAAATTATGGAGGGGTGAGGAGGGCTGCCCTTCTTGGTCCAGCTCCTAAAGAAAAGTAAAAAGAGGATATGAGGGGATGTGAAAACAACAAATGCACGTATAAGGATAAGGAAAAGGAAAAACAAAAAAAATATATATTTCTGCTTTTATTTTGAATTATGTCAGTTTTGGTCCTCCATAGCTGAGGCCAATTTTAAAATACCATACGGTTTGTATGTGCTATTTTGCCAAAACGTATCAAGCAGTATGTGAAAGATGCCCATCTGCTGTAATTTCCAGCATCCAACCGACCAGTCTGCTTGGCGTTTTGGAGGTGGAGGTGAAGATGAACTGAATCAAACCATCAAGGACATCTAATTAATGGACACATCAAAGCGACTTGTTACTGGGAGACATGGGTCCAAATAAGGCCCGTGCTGCAGAGGAAGTCGAGGACAAAAAAAAAAATAATTCAACTTCATAACTGAAGAAGTTTCTGCTGTCAGACTGCAGCAGAAGAGCAAACTGGACATGATTCAAGATGTTTATTGTCACATACAGCAGGAAAGCCAATGATATTCTTTCTTTGCCATCCACCCTGATGCTGGCGTATAGGTAAAAAAATAAACAAAATGCAATAACTAAATAAAATATATTTGTAAACTAAACTAAAACAGTGAAATGCAAGTAAAAAAAACAATGGTACAATGCTGATGTATAAAGTGTTGGTGTGCAGTGAATATGCTGAAATGTGCAACACAGTTGTGCAAGAACGCAGTTGTAAACAGTTAACAGTGAGTGGTACAATGTAAACAATAGTGCAGTTTAAGGTGGAGATGTGGTACATCAGAATCAGAATCAGAAATAAGTTTAATAATAAGTTTGTTAGACACACACAAGGAATTTGTTGTGGTGATTGATGGTGCAGTACAAAGAGCAAATATATAATGAAAAGAGAAAATGTACAACGTGAGAGAAAATGTACAACGTGAGGTTTTAAAGTGCCGGTTATGAGTCTGTGAATGTGACTCCTGCCAGGGAGTCTGAAAGCAGAGGGAAAGAAAGAATTTCTGAATTGTTCTGCATTTCAAACCTCTGTACTTCCGGCCTGAGGGTAGAAGAGTCAACAGTCCATGCTGTGGATGGGTGGGGTATTTGAGCATGGAGGCAGCTCTCCTGTGGACTCTGCGGTGGTAGACGCTCGGCAGAGAGGGCAGTGGTGTCCCGGTGATCCTCTCTGCCATCTTAACCACTCTGCTCAGGCGACTGCGGTCCGCAACAGTAGTGTTGCCGTACCGTGCTGTGATGCAGCTGGTTATGGTGCTCTCAACTACACAGTTGTAGAAGTTGCTGAGGATCCCAGGCAACATGCCAAACTTCCTCAGCCTCTGCAGGAAATACAGCCATTGTTGGGCCCTCTTAACCAGCTGTGTGGTATTCAGTGTCCAGCTGATGTCTTCACTGATGTGGACACCCAGGTATCCAAAACTGCTCACCTGCTCTATTTCAAGCTCCCAGATACACAGTGGTCGATAAGGTCTCCCCTCTTTCCTCCCTTACACTATCATCTCCTTCGGATCGTTTCTTTTGAAGGAGATGTTGTCCTCACGTCATGCCCCTAGACCGGCCACCTCCCTCCTGTAGGCTGTTTCGTTGTTATGGTGATGAAACAGCCTACAGTAGCCTACATTCTGGTGATGTGACCAATCACTGCGGGATCATCCACAAACTTCAGGTGATATTGTCCTTCATGGGAGGCACAGTCAGGAAAACCAGGTTGTAAAGGATGGGGCTGAGAACGCATCCCTGAAGGGTGCCAGTGTTGTTGATGGTGTTAGCTGAAGCCCTATTGCCAATGCTGGCAGACTGGGGCCTGCCAGTCACAAAGTGTAGGAGCCAGTCACAGAGGGTGGGCTGCAGGCCGAGTGTGAGTAGTTTGTGGGGGGTAATTGTATTAAATGCTGAGCTGTAATCCACACAGAGATCCTGATGTGGAAGTCTGTGTTTTCCAGGTGAGAGAATGAATAGTGGAGTGCAGCTGTGATGGCGTCTGAGGTGGACCTGTTTGGCCGCTATGCAAATTGCGGAGGGTAAAATGTCTTGTGGCTGCTCTGAATGTGGGCCATCACCATTCTCTCGAAGCACTTTGCTAGGATTGGAGGGAGTGCTACTGGCCTGTAGTCATCCAGACAGGTGGATGGGCTTTTCTTGGGGAGGGGAACAATCGTTATGGTTTTAAAGCAGGGGGGAACAATGCTCTGTCTGACGAAGAGGTTGAATATGGAGGTGAGAACGTCAGCTCATTAGCACATGCTCTGAAGGTCCGCCCTGGGATGTTGTCTGGTCCTCCTGTCTTTCGGGGGTTGATCCTTCTCAGCGCTCTGTGTACCTGGCCTGTTGAAACTGTTGGGGGAGGGGAGAGGTGTTGAGTGGTCTGGGGAGTCTGGGTGTGTGCAGGCCTCCTCTGTACTGTGGCTGGAGCTCTCAAACTGGGTGTAAAAGGTGTTGAGGTCATCTGGCAGGCTGTCTGTAAGGCTGATAATGCTGGTGGTGGTCCGGTGGTCATTACATGCACATCTAAATCAAGCTATTGGCAACATTCTAGCTAAGGATTAAACTGGAGGTTCAGAGAAATCCAAGTATACATGTGCCAGAAGACAAACGATTATTGAGTGAGGTGGGTTTGACTCAGCGACGCTAGGTGGCACCACAGGCTCTTTTATGTTGGAGTTCTTCCAGTACAATTAGTAAACATGCGCAAAGGAGGTGAACAACATGCAAAAAAATGGACGCAAATGATGCAGCAACTCTGAAAATGTCGTACATACTAGGCCTGATCATGTTGCAGGTAAGATGCAGCAAAGTCTCCCTCTTCTTCTTCTGTTACCGTGTTGTTGTGAGGCTGTGACTGTTATTGTTCCCACTCCCGCGGCTCATCACCTCCGGAAAGGGGGGGTCCCGGGGCAGTCAGTAGTTCGGCTTGTTGCCGAAATAACTCAAATTAGGACACATTATCTGACACTAAAAGCTTGATCTCAAGAGCTTCAGTTTGGGCCGGCTAAGGTGTATACGTGGCTTTCAAAAATTTGAAATCAGTCGGTTTGAGGCAACAATTCGACTTTCTGTTGGTGCATGTAAACATACTGAATGATGTGCTGCACACATTCCCATATCCGCCCTGGGTCAGCAGTAGTGTAGAAGCTTGGTGGAAGAAATGAAAACGCTGCAGATCCAGAACGAAAAAGACAAGAGCATCGCCTACCTGGAAAACTGAGGCCCCGTTTACACATAGCCGGGTATTTACAAAAATTGATATTTCCCCCTCTACGTTTTGAAAAATTCCATCGTTTACACAAGATCGTTTTCAAAATCTCTTCGTTTACACGGATCCGCATGAATACGCTGTTAACATCAGAATCCTGGAAAAAACAACAAATGACACGTGTAACTTCCAGGTAAGGCTGATTTGTGGTTCCGCGTTACACTTAAACTTAAACTTAAACTTTATTTATTTATATAGCACCAAATCATACAATATGAATGCAACACATGGTGCTTTACACGCAGAATAAAATAACAATCAGAAAACACAATTTAAAACATCCCATATGACCCCTACCCCAACCCCCCACGCGTACAAACACACTCACTCACACTCATACACCTGTGCACACACTCACTCACACTCATACACATGTGCACACACTCACACGCCCACACACACACACACACACAGTAAGTGGACTGGTGACATGGCTTAGCACTAACGATCCAGGTGAGGAGAACATTACCTATGGGTGGCCGTCCACACTGAGAGGCATCACCGACCATGACCACAAGGAGCATCGCCACAGAGACCCAACCCGGACAGACCGGGGCAGACCCCACACAGAAGGTGGAGTCCCACCCCCAGCTACCCAGGCCTGAGGGACCCCCATGACGACACCCCCATGGGCAGAGCAGGCACACCTCCCAGTGTGGACGACCCCCCTGAGGAAACACTGGAGCTAAAAACTAAAAGATTAAAAGAAAGTAAAAAATGCCTAAATGCCTATCAACGTTCTCTGCGGCCCTCTCTACACCAACGCAGAGTCTACGGCGTAGGGTACGGCGCGCATCGCCGCGTACCCTACGCCGTAAGCTCTGTGTCGATTTAACGCGGGACCATAATTCAGGCTTTACTTCCAAGACGGAACGAGAGTCTTTCGTTTGGAGTGACAGAGAAGTGGAGTTACTTTTAAGTGTGACTTTAGAATATAAAACAGGTAAAATACAAGAAAATATGAATGGTGGCCAAACTAATTGTAAACACAGGTCGCACATGACGCTGGTGACGTTTCTGTTGCATAATGTGACGTTTTGAAGCCTAAATCTCCGTTTTCCTCTGTTTAGACGCAAACGTGAAAACTGAGTTTTTTGAAAATCTCCACTTTGGCCAGAGTTTTCAGAAATGATCGTTTTTGGTGACTTTGAGCTCTGTTTTCGTGTAAACGAACGGCCAAAACGCATGAAAACGCCTCCGTTTTTGAACTGTGTAAACGGGGCCTGAGTGGCAGACCTGAAGCAATACTCCAGAATAAACAATGTGATCATCACCTGGCTCCAGATAAAAGCCATAGGCTACGCTCTAGCGGTGGCCACTAACAACTTGATAACAGCCGCTAACAGCCCAGGGAACAGGAAGTGAGCTCCACAGAGCAGCAGGTAACTGCTTTCCTCCAGGCTAAGGGAATTCACCTGGTATGCGACAACATCAAAGTTTGCCACCCGCTAACCAGGAGGAATGCCAGTGATAAGCAGACCGTCATCATGAGGTTTGCCAACAGAAAACACAAGACTACTCTGTTAAAACAAGGTAGAAAGCTAAAGGGATTTAATGTCTTCATAAACGAGCCTCTGACTAAACAAAATGCAGACATAGCAAGGACAGCACACTTTTTGAAGAAGCAGAGGAATATTCAGAACTCCTGGACTACAAGCTGTAAGGTATTTATCAAGCTGAACGGTACACCTAGGCCACGGTATTGGTTGTCAGAAGCATTGAGGAAGTACACACACGCACACACACACACACACACACACACAACCATTAAACGCATTGAAAGAATTGTCTCATCTCTATCTGGAGACAACATCCACATATCTCAAAGGATTAAGGAACATGATCTATTGGAACTAAAATCATTTGAGTACACTGAATACAGATCACTAGATTTGGATTATGATATTGACCCAGACAATACTTTCTTCTCTCCAGTCAACAACAACAACTGCTGCTGCTACCATTACACTGATGAACAGTTCAACCGGGGCATAAAAGCAGATGGCAAATTCTCAATTATCCACTTCAATAGCAGAAGTATGTATGCTAATTTCAGTCTTATCATAAACATTAAAGGCGCAGATTTTGAGCTGGAGGGATATGAATTCAATTACATAAATAGACTACAAGAGCAGAGGGGGAGTGGCGTTATGTGGAAAGGGCCTTGAAATACAATGGGATGGAAAGTATGACAACTGTTATTGATAATACATTAGGATGCATAACAGTAGAAATATGCAGAGAAAAGCACAAATGTTGTATATACTGTTTAGGGCTCCGGACATTATGCAGAGGTCTTCAATGACTGGATGGAGGAAATGTTTTCAAAAATGAGTCGCAAAACAGTTTTCATATGCAGAGAATTCAACATTTACCTGCTGAATCCAAATAAACTCAAAATGACAGGTAGTTTTTTACCAACACAATGTACAATATGGCCTTATTCTAGAAAAAAGTACTACACGTAGATTCAGCAGAATCAGCTCACTCGGAACCACCCTCAGAGACAATATGTTTGTCAGGGTTTGAGACTTCCCCCCTTTTGTCTTTGAGTTTCTGTTTTGCCCCGCCTGTGTCCCATCTGCCCTGATTGTCTGCACCTGTGTCTCGTTGTGTCTCGTTATCCCCTGTGTATATATGGTCTTGTCATTCCCTTGCTCCTTGTGGTTCCGTACTGTGTTATCTTCCATGTCTCCTGCCTGTTTTTTCTCCAGTCCTTTGATCCCTGATTTTGATCCTGCCAAGCAGCGCTTTGTTTTTGCCTTTTGTGGAATAAATCCTTGTTTTTTTTAGAACTCCTGCCTCTAGCCTCCCTCCCTCTCTCTCTCCTGCATCTGGGTCCTCACCACACCAGCCTGACAAAGGCCTGACAATGTTCATTAACAACAATAATGATAATTCATCAAGTGGACTGTTATAAATTACATCAGTGATTATTTACTAGTCTTCACAGTTTATGAAACAAACATCGGGAACAATAAGCCTGGAAAAACAAAACTGTTCAGGCGATATGATCTGAGGATTCAATTAACGCTTAAAATAACTTGCTGGCACAAAACTGCGATGACGTAAAGCGACTACAAGACATAAATAGTGCATATGAGGAATTCTTGAGGATATTTGCATCTCCATATAAATAAAAATTGCCAGATTATTCAGTATGGTAAAAAAGTCAAATACACAGTATGCCCATAAAAAAAGGGTTTACAAAATGCGTGTAAACAGAAAAACACACTGCATAGAGTTCATAAAGCAGAAAATTAAAAAGGCAGAGGATGGACATCAAAAATACAAAAATAAAATTATATTATAGGGAATGATAAGAAAGATTGTTATAGGACAGTATTAGACAAGAACAGAAACAATATTTAAAAGGAATATAGAGCACTTTGAATAGTATTATAAAAAATAGGTCAGGAGGACATATAAATTATCTGAGGTACTTTCTTAATAATATGAATGTGATGGTTAACAGCTTCAACAGCTACTTTGGAAATGTTGGAGCGTTTTTAGCAGAACAAATTCCTGATTCAGGATTAATTGAGGAATACCTGGAGTTATTTGATAAAAGTCCTTTTTCTATGTTCCTCAAAATAGTGGAGAATCTAAAGCAATATTATTTGGTAACAACAAAATAAACACACACATAAATATTCAAATAGATTCAAATAATAACAATAGTTATTATAGAAAGTAGTTAATTAAATCAAATTTCTTGGAACAGTTATTGATGGAAAACTCAGTTGGAAGCTACACATGAAAAAACATACGTTCAAAAGGTATTATTTACTATTCACTGGTTTTCACCTTAATTTAGTTACTGTGCACTGTACTGTTACTGTAAAATGTATATAAGGACACAAGTTTATTAGGGAGAGAGAGAGAGAGAGAGAGAGAGAGAGAGAGAGAGAGAGAGAGAGAGAGAGAGAGAGAGAGAGAGAGAGAGAGAGAGAGAGATAGAGAGAGAGAAATATTGTATGCATGTGTTAGTTATTTAATGTTAAATATTTATTGTAATTGTCTTAATATTTCATGTATTAATTGTATTGTGGTTTGTTGTATGTATATGTATGCTTTCGGCAACAATGGTTACCAGTCATGCCAATAAAGCCAATTTGAATTGAATTGAATTGAGAGAGAGAGAATATTATTTTTCACTCATTTCAGAAGCATTGTTTCTTGTTTCTCCTGCCCACTGCATGATCACGTCTCTGTGAATGAAGGTCTGTTAAATTGGCAGAAAAAAATCACAACTGGTAATATCATTGAAGAAAGGATTTATGTTCTTGAGAAAATGTTTCATAATGACATTAAGAAAAAAAAGGAACCCATGGGAACAGAACTGGGCTCAGACAAACCAGAGGCTCAATGTAGTCTTTTATTTAAAAAACATTGAAATGTCTGGAGCCCTTTTACAAACAGAATTCTTAAAAAAAATAGAAAAATAATGTTGGTATTGTGGAAGCTTTGGAATCAGAGAGATGGCCCGAGACTTCAAATGAAAGCACAAGGGACAGAAACACGCAGAATAAATATAATCCTACTGCCAGTGTCTCCCTCAACATTTGCTCTTGGGAAATTTTCCCGATTATTGCCAATCCTAGTGTGGAAATGAAATTTCCACGTTTGTACCTTGACAGTTGTGTTAGTTGCTTAGGGTGGGTTGGCATTGGGGATAGGGGGAAACCTTTGAAGGAGTATCTAAAGAATCTGTGAGTGTCCTTGAAAACTCACATTTTCCTCCGTTATGAGATTTGACACATTTTAATGAGATTGGATGTAAATAATATTAGCTTGGAACTATTGAGGATTTCAGATTAAGAACATTTGTATCAGCAAGGTGTTGCCAGCTTTTTATTTATTTTGTATTATTGATTTATTTATTGGTTTATTTTTTGTTACTACAGAGTCATGTCCAATCATTAAACATCATGCACCATATTATTTTTAAACCCTTGATGACAATGAATCCAAACTTAAACTACAGAATGATCTGTTAAATTTAATGTTGTGGTCCACAGCAGTATATTGGCCAAAGTCAAGTTTTGAAAAGAAGGAAATTAATTTAATTTAAAATGTAAAATGTAAACATGTAAAAACTGTGACAATACTAGAGGAAATGAATTGATGTTTATATAGGATTTCCTATAGGTCTTTCATTTGCACTTTCATTTGCACAGCACTTACTAAGATTTACATATTCTGAAAATACTTTACGTGATGAATTTGCTGTGTGAATGTGTGTTACAGTTGAAGGCAATATGCAGATCCACCAGACCACAATGTTTGCATCCTTCACATGACCTTCCTTTTGCCTCTGGGCATCATCTCACCATGAGTGCCTCACAAGCATAATGAGAGGGCGTACACCAGTTTGTGAAAGTGATACAAATTAAGATGTATAGATCTCTTATTAAGATATAGTAATAACCTCATGTGATTTATTGCGTTGGGACGTGTTTTTTCTTTTTTTAATATTGAGTGGTTGTGGAAAAAGATTGACCCAAATACCAATTCATGGGCTGCAGAGCAAAAACATATATGTATATTTATATAAGTATATTTTATGGTATCAGTCATGGTATTTGATATGTAATAGCAGCTACGTTCATATATCAGAAAGTGAATGCCTTTATACCAAATATAATTGTCACGATTTGGAGATTATAGCAGGAAGCAGGACCCAAATGTAAGAGACGAGGCGTTTGGTGAAGTTGAAAAAAAGTTATAGGCCTATAGCCTGTTCAACAAAAAGCGCTGCACAGCAGGGATACTAAAGAACAAACCAAAAACTAAATTCAGAGCTCTAAATAAAAAAAACAAACTGGAAACCCACATGGAGGACCAAACACACGTAGCTTGAGGGAACAAGGACAGTGAAACAAGAACAAGAACGGTAGATACAAAACAGTACAGACCAGCAGGGAAGAAACAAAGGACAAGACACACAGACTTATATATATATATATATATATATATATATATATATATATATATATATATATATATATATATATATATATATATATATATATATATACATACATATACATATACATATATATATATATATATATATATATATATATATACATACATATACATATACATATATATACATACATATACATATACATATATATATATATATATATATATATATATATATATATATATACATACATATACATATACATATATATATATATATATATATATATATATATATATATATATATATATATATGCAAACACTCAGGAGAGACCAACTAAGGAAGTCAAAGTTATAATTAAGACACAAGGACAGAGCCTTTCAAAATAAAACAGGAGCAAATATAAACCCAAAACCATGAAAATAACAAGGCAAGGTGAGGTAGCTGTATTTATATGCCAAAATGAGTCTAACTGGCCATTTTCATTTATTAAGTAAATCTGGTGGAAGAGCCAAGTATATGCATATGTCTCGAAATCTGTGGTAAGTGAATGGCTGTCATTTATGATTTGACGAAAAGGCTGAATAACAGCGGCCTGTGAAATGACTCCTGAGGGACTCCACATGGTAAATAGTCTTTCTTCCACAAAGTTTCTACTAAGTGCTTTAACATGTGTTTATTTGCCCTTTAACTTTCACAGCACTTCTACAGCACAAAGCACTTCTATTACTAATACACTCTTTAGATACCAGCACCATGTTTCTGCATAAAACAAGCTACTCTGTTCATTGTGCAACAGCTCCCCAATGTGTTGTGATCAACACAGATGCATCCTCATCTGTTAAAAAATTAATAAAAATAACTCAAAAGCCTTCAAGATATTAGCTGAACCACCTGAGAACTGTACCTGATAACCCCATCCATTTTTCTTTTCTGTCAAGAAAAGGTTTTATGCTACGTTTTATCAGGGCCACATGAATGGTCACATCATTCTGTCCCCTTGTGGCCACCCAGAGAAGCAGTGCAGCTTCTGAGAGAATTCAGCTTTACTGGTATGCACAGCAAATGGGTATGGGAGAAACTGCTCTGCAGAAGATTGAGGTAAAACATAAAAGAAGAGACAAAAAAAGTTATCAATTTTATACATCACATCACACTCGAAAAGCAAGACCCCTGTTATCTGTAGTAAGAAGAACTCTCAGTAAAACTGTCAAGAAGACCTTGGTGATCTGGAGACAATTATCAGAAATCAGAATCAGAAATAAGTTTAATGCCAAGTTTGTTGAACACAAACAAGGAATTTTTTGTGGTGATTGGTGCAATACAAAGAGAAATTAAAGCTGCAAGCAGCGATGAACGGGCCCTCACACCCTTGTGCACGTTCAGGTGTGCTGCAGTGGAAGCGCTTGTATGACTTGCATGTAGATTCTTCAGGCCTGGACATTTAGCGGATGACACCACCCACGACTCTGTATATAAAACCATTCAAAAATGATGGCAGAAAGTAGGAACTATCAGATATCGACCAATCAGAAGAAGGGGCGGGGGTAATTCATGCCAATGAAGGTCTAGTATTCAATACCGAGTCAGATGACACCACCCACGAGTCTTTATGTCAAACCATTCAAAAGTTATGGCAGAAAGTAGGAACTATCAAATATGGACCAATCAGATGAAGGGGGGACGCGCTTTTTGGCGTCTATCGTCGCCACGGTAACGCTTTTGACTGAGAAAAGTAATGCCCATCGTTGCGGATGGAGACGCACATTTTGATGTATAACACACCTGGGTGCACGTTACGGTTCGGGCCGCATTGATGGCCAAAGGAATGGCATAAATTGTGGCAAAAATTACACGATTAATTCAGAATGGCCGACTTCCAGTTATGTTTCGGCCATGGTGCCAACAGACTTTTCTTTAAGTTGCAACATGATACAGGTATGTAGCAATTTTCGTGCATGTACGTCAAACCGTATGGTGGGGCTTGAGGCACGAAATTTGATCTGTATGGACCAATCAGATGATGGGGGGGGGCGTGCTTTTTGGTGTCTATTGGGTGCACGTTACGGTTCGGGCAAAGAAGCGGCCGAAGAAATGGCATAAATTGCGCCAAAATTACACGATTAATTAAAAATGGCGGACTACCTGTTGGGTTTCGCCAATGGCGCCAAGAGACTTTTCTTTAAGTTGCGACATGATACAGGTGTGTACCGATTTTCGTGCATGTACGTCAAACCGTATTGTGGGGCTTGAGGCACGAAGTATTTTAGGGGGCGCCATTAAGCCACGCTCATTAATGCAAACCATGAAATATCAAATTTATCGCCAGGCCTGGCTTGCGTGCAAAATTTGGTGACTTTTGGGGCACATTTAGGGGGGCAAAAAGGTCCTCATTTCGTCGGAAAAAAAAAAAAAAAAACGAGGAAAAAAAAAAATCCTACAGATACAATAGGGGCTTCGCACTGTCAGTGCTCAGGCCCTAAATATATGATGAAAAGAGAAAATGTACAACATGAGAGAAAATGTACAACATGAGGTTTTAAAGTGCCGGATATGAGTCTGTGCAAAGTTGACCTAGGATGTGCGTTGATGTAACGCATAAGGTCAGGATTGGAGTCTTTACGTTAATGTAAGGTAGAGTGGGGTGGGGGGGCAGTCCGTGGTGGACAGGGGAGAGGGCGGTGCGGGGCCTTGTTGACGAGGACAGCTGCAGTCGAGGAAAAAACTGTTTTTGGTCCTGATGGACCGCAGCGCCCTGCCAGAGGGAAGAGTCTGGAACAGTTTGTGTCCGGGGTGGGAGGGGTCTGCTGCAATCTTTCCTGCACGCTTCAGGGTCCTGGAGGCGTGCAGGTCCTGGAGAGATGGAAGATTGCAGCCAATCGCCTTCTCTGCAGAGCGGGTGATACACTGCAGCTGCTCCTGTCCTTTACAGTGGCAGCAGCAACCAGATGGTGATGTAGGAGGTGAGGATGGAGGTGATGATGGAGGAGGTGAGGATGGACTCAATGATGGCTGTGTAGACCTGCACCATCATTTTCCTTGGCAGGTTGAACCTCTTCAACTGCCGCAGGAAGTACATCCTCTGCTGTGCTTTTTTGGTGAGGGAGGTGATGTTCAGCTCCCACTTGAGGTCCTGGGTTATGATGGTCCCCAGGAAGATGAGGGAGGTGATGTTCAGATCTCACTGGAGGTCCTGGGTTATGATGGTCCCCAGGAAGCGGTAAGACTCCACAGTGTCTGCTGGGGAGTCACACAAAGTGAGGGGGGCAGGTGGGGCTGCATTCCTCCTGTAGTCCACAATCATCTCCACTGTCTTTAGAGCGTTGAGCTCTAGATTGTTCTGACCGCACCAGGGGCTTAATGATCAAAACGTGCAGCGCACAAAAAAAGTGCGTACGCCACTTTCTACGCTCACGGTCGTATGATCAAAAAATTGATTTGAACATAGAAAGTTGCAGTCTTTCACGCACACACCAAGGCTGGAGTACGCACTTTTCTGAGGTTTTGTCCGTTGGCGACTCTCACTGGTGATGCAGGGAAGTGCAGAATATGAGGAAACGTGACGTCAGCAATAAGTTCACGACCACATGAAGGACACGACAGTCCCCACATCACCAGATAAGTTACACACGAGTGGAGCTGCAAAAATCTCACAATCAACCACATGATCTGAACAAACAACTAAAGGAGCTCAACGATGGAACCTGCAAATCCTGATGGAGCTTTGGCTCCGAGAGGAACCTGCTGATGATCAGATCACACCGACCTGCTGGTCCAGGACTAAGACTGGACCATCAGCTGGTTTAGTCTGGATCTGCTGGTCCAGGACTAAGACTGGACCATCAGCTGGTTTAGTCTGGACCTGCTGGTCCAGGACTAAGACTGGACCATCAGCTGGTTTAGTCTGGACCTGCTGGTCCAGGACTAAGACTGGACCATCAGCTGGTTTAGTCTGGACCTGCTGGTCCAGGACTAAGACTGGACCATCAGCTGGTTCAGGTACCAAGAGGATCCTTCTGGATCTCTGTCCTGAGCTGGACCAGCTGCTCCGGTTCAGACCAACATGATGTTTTCAGCTGGAGCTGCTACAGGTCGGACATTTGTCACCATGACGACCGTATGGGACGAGTACTGGAGATAAAAGCCAGATCCTAAATCATCCCATAACTGTGTCTGGACAGAAAAACATTAAAATACATTTTGCAGCGGAAAACCGGATATGTAAAGTTGTCTTTTAAAATAAAACTAAGATGTCACAGAAAGGTTGGTTGGTACGAACTGATGTGACTCAGAAATGAATGAATGAAGTTGAATGAAAGAAGTTTTTATTGAATGTTTAGGCAACATTCAGAGTCTGATATTAGTCGGCTGCAGGAGCTGCAGGTCCAAAAAGTGTTTCTCCAGTGATGGACTGGGATCTAGACCGATCTCTCCTCCCGGTGATGGACCGGGATCTAGACCGGTCTCTCCTTCTGCGGATGCAACACTCCAAGTTACAGCAACTCTGCTCTTTATTTCTCACGTTTGCACCTCGATAATCCCGTTGGCACAAGTTGTCTTTCTGCAGCGCAGGAATCAGATCGTGATGCTTCATGTTTTAAATATAAGTTTATATTGTTCATATTGTTATACCTACTTATGAGAGAGGTGATCGCGGACATCCACAATGTGTAAAACGCAATACACGTGTACATTGGGCTTAATCCGTCAGTATATAATACGCGTGACAATAAAGTGGAACGAGGAGCCGTTTTTGTCCACAAACTTAAGTTCTAGTGTCGGTTCTTAAAATACAAAGAAGAAAAGCAGAGTGTAATGATGCACTAACGCTGCCCATAAACATTCACAAACCCGTACGATCATAATAAAACCAAAACTCTTCACGGAACGCAACAAAAAGCAAAGAACAGCAATACCCATAATGCAATGCAATTTAAATCGGAAGAAATGCCTCCAAATAAATAATTTTTTCCAGGCCGATGTTTTTTTAAATTTGTTTTACTTGTTTTTGCAAGTTCCTTGTTAGGATGAGCAGTTTTTAATGGATAATTATCTTCACATTCAAATATATGTATATGAGGGAGGAGAGGGTGAGACATTCCACAATTCGAGAGAGACTAGTAGTCACTGCTCCTGCACCTCGAAAGGAGCCAGTTGAGGTGATTACGATGTCTCTCGAACAGCTCCCTTGGGATGTGTTTCATGGCATGACCAACTGGAGGGAGGCTGCAGGCAGATCCGGGACACGTTGGTGGAACTTCTAGGCTGACTTGGAAACACCTCAGTAATTCATGAGGAGCTAGAGGAGGTGGTGGGGTAGAGGGAGGTCTGGGCATCTTTGCTTAGACTGCTGATCCTGCGACCCAAACTTGGATAAGCTGAAGTTAATAGATGGATGGATGGACCTTGGTGATCTGTAGATAATCAATACAATGCAAAAATAATACAATCAATCAAAATGAATTGCCAACTTTGTAAATACTTTGAGAAACATCCATTGGATTAAAGTTTGAACAGACTGATTTAATAAGAATTAAAGCTGCAAGCAGCAATGAACGGGCCCTCGCACTCACGGCCACCGCCCCCCATAAGCATATCAGAAACGACACCACCCACGACTTCCTATGTCAAACCATTCAAAAGTTATAGCAGAAAAAAGGGACAACCAATCAGAAGAAGGGGCGGGGCTAATTCAGGCCAATGAAGGTCAAGGACTCCATACAGAATCTGATGACACCACCCACGACTCTCTATGTCAAACCATTCCAAAGTTATAGCAGAAAATCGGGACAACCAATCAGAAGAAGGGGCGGGGCTAATTAAGGCCAACGAAGCTTAAGAACTCATTACAGAGTCCCATGACACCACCCACGACCTCCTATGTCAAACCATTCCAAAGTCATAGTAGAAAATCGGGACAACCAATAAGAAGAAGGGGCGGGGCTAATTAAGGCCAACGAAGCTCAAGGACTCCATACAGAATCTGATGACACCACCCAGGACTCTCTATGTCAAACCATTCAAAAGTTATAGCAGAAAATCGGGACAACCAATCAGAAGAAGGGGCGGGGCTAATTAAGGCTAACGAAGCTTAAGAACTCATTACAGAGTCCCATGACACCACCCACGACTTCCTATGTCAAACCATTCAAAAGTTATGGCAGAGAAAAGTATTCTAGGGGGCGCTGTTGAGCCGTTAGGCCACGCCCATTAATGCAAACCATGAAATATCAAATGTATCGCCAGGCCTGGCTTGCATGCAAACTTTGGTGACTATCAAATATGGACCAATCAGATGAAGGGGGGGCGCGCCTTTTGGCGTCTAGCGTCGCCATGGTAACACTTTTGAAAGAGAAAAGTAATGCGTGGTGTCGCAGGATGGAGACGCACATTTTGATGTATAACACTCCTGGGTGCACGTTACGGTTCGGGCCGTATTAATTGCCGAAGGAATGGCATAAATTTAGCCAAAATTACACAATTAATTCAAAATGGCCGACTTCCTGTTCAGTTTCGGCCATGGCTCCAAGAGACTTTTCATTAAGTTGTGCCATGCTACACGTGTGTAGCGATTTTCGTGCATGTACGTCAAACCGTATCGTGGGGCTTGAGGCACAAAGTTTTCCGGGGGGCGCTGTTCAGCCATTTTGCCACGCCCATTAATGCAAACCATGAAATATCAAATTTATCGCCAGGCCCTGCTTGCATGCCCAATTTGGTGCCTTTTGGGGAACTATCAAATATGGACCAATCAGATGAAGGGGGGGCACGCTTGTTGGCGTCTAGCGTCGCCACGGTAACACTTTTGAAAGAGAAAAGTAATGCGCGTAGTCGCAGGATAGAGACGCACATTTTGATGTATAACACATCTGGGTTCATGATACAGTTCGGGCCGTATTAATTCTCGAAGGAATGGCATATATTGCTCCAAAATTACGTGATTCATTCAGAATGTTAAAAATGGCCGACTTCCTGTTCGGTTTCGACCATGGTGCCAAGAGACTTTTCTGTAAGTTGCAACATGATACAGGTGTGTACCGACTTTCGTTCATGTACGTCAAACCGTATTATGGGGCTTGAGGCGCAAAGTTTTTTCTGTCTGAACCAATCAGATGAAGGGTGGGCGCGCTTTTTGGCGTCTAGCGTCGCCACGGTAACGCTTTTGAAAGAGAAAAGTAATGCGTGTAGTCGCAGGATTGAGACGCACATTTTGATGTATAACACACTTGGGTGCACGTTACGGTTCGGGCTGAATTAACTTTCGAAGGAATGGCATAAATTTCGCCAAAATGACACAACTAATTCAAAATGGCCGACTTCCTGTTCGGTTTCGGGCATGACGCCAAGAGACTTTTCTTTCAGTTGCGCCATGATACAGGTGTGTACCGAATTTCGTGCGTGTACGACATACCGCATTCTGGGGCTTGAGGCACAAAGTTTTCAAGGGGGCACTGTTGAGCCATTTTGCCACGCCCATTAATGCAAACCATTAAATATCAAATTTTTCACCAGGCCTGGCTTGCGTGCAAAATTTGGTGACTTTTTGGGCATGTTTAGGGGGGCAAAAAGGCACTCCTTTCGTCAGAAGAAAAAAGAAAGAAAGAAAAAAAATTCCTACAGATACAATAGGGCCTTCGCACTGAAGGTGCTCGGGCCCTAACTAGAGCACATTTGATACACACACACACACACACTTACAATAGGTCGGTGTCCAAACTTTTTTTTTTGTTTTTTTTAAATATTTTTTTTATCCCGGTTTTTTCCCATTTTTACCACCCCGTGCTCCTACCTAAGTAACAGTCCTGGGCATTGCCATCCTCTACCAACCCCGGGAGTTCCTGCACTGAGCTCAGGTCTCCTCCTTAACCTGAGGAGTGAGCAGGCCACTTCTTTTCACCAGACAGGGTGGGGCTTCTCCGGCCGGACGTAGCGGGTGGAAGGATCACGTTATTTCGGCCGGATCCTCCCCACCCCATCTGTTACCCGGTTGGCCAGAGGGGGCAGTATAGCCCAGGACTTTTGCATGTTTTTTTGAGGGTAGCTCCCATTAGCTACCCAACACGGGGAGAACATGCAAACTCCACACAGAAAGGCCCTTTCGCCAACCCCACCTATGGTGTGGGCGCTGAAGTCATGGGGGAACTAACACGCACTTCAGCGCCCACAGCGTCCCCGGCGGGAATCGAACCCAGGACCTGCTGCTGTGAGACGGCTGCACTACCAGCTGCGCCACCGTGCCCCAGGTGTCCAAACTTTTGACTCGTACTGTATTGACACATTTTAGTGCTGGCTGGGAGCTTAATTGTAGAGAGAGAGGTTGGGGTTGTCGGATAGAAAATATGACGTGGGCAGGGAAGTGGGATAGGAGTCGTTTTTGTGGTCTCGGTGGTTAACAGCTCTTTCATTTGGTCAGTGAACTTCAAATAGAGAAAGGAGGAGGTTGACTGAGGAAGATGGAGGGCTGAATGAGACTATGTCCAGAACTCAGCAGCCCACATCATCACCAGAACCCCTTCTTTTCACCACATCACCCTCATTCTGCAGCAGCTCCAATGGCTCCCAATTAAATTCAGAATCACCTTCAAAATCCTCCTCATACCTTCAAAGCCATCCACAACCTCTCTCCAACCCCCCCATTTGTCTGATTGAATCTGTATTTACACCCCCTCGCTCTCTCAGCCCCCCCCCCCACTCTCTGTGCCTTCCGCCCCTCTCTGCACCACAGGGGGGAGAGCTATCAGTCGCTCTGCTCCACAGCTCTGGAACTCACTCCCACCTGACATCCGTAAAAGTGACTTTTTACCTCGGATCAAATCCAGACTCAAAACACATCTGTTTCAAACTGCATACAACTTAGAATCTCTTCTTTATTTTATTTTTATATTGTTCTTTGTTTGTTTTTATTATGTTCTCGTGTTCTCATTTAGCTTTAAAGTGTCCTTGAGTACCTTTTAAAAGTTGTAGTATTATTATTACTGCTGTTTAAGAGATGGTGGGAGAGAGAAAACATGACCATTCAGACAGCCCGTCAGATACCGTTTAAATAAGACTAACCAACATTCTGACTCACTTGTACTAAATGGGACACTTCAGAACCTCTAGGCTGTTCTTCATTCTGATGCTGGCTGACTGCTCCTGTTCATGTCTCCTGTCTCTTCATTCATTACTCTACATCCCAACTGCAACAATTCCAAGACATTTGGCTCTTCATTGAACATATCACAAATATTTTGGGCTGTCATGCCCATTTTTTTTCATCTTTGAATCAACAGAGGCTGGGTCAGAGTTCACCTGGTGCTTTACTCCAATGCTAACCGGTGGAAGCGCTGCATGGACTGGCTGACCTGCTACTGTTGTGCACATCCCACAGGTCTGCAACTCTTACCACAGCAGCTGCAGGATCTGCCCGGAGCTGTTGTCCCATATGAAAGTCCCTCCACCACTCCTACTTAACTGATACTGACATCAAATTTGCGATGTTTTCAGACGCAACACATTTGAACAACCTGATCTCACAAAAATCCGTGAAATGCCCACGACCTCTCACCACTATTTTCCGTGGTACCAACACGGAAACTGGTAAAATTACGTGTGGGCACCACGGATATTGTACCATGCAAAGTCAATGGGATCCGTGGTCGTGATATATACACGAATTATGACATTATTATTATTTATATATTATTCTTATTTATAGTGGCTAAATTATGCGTTTTTGTCGCGCAAGGTACGGTTTTTTACTGTCAGTTTGTAAAAACATGTTTTTAACGCTGTTTTAGCAGTGTTTTAATGAGGTTTTAATCTGACCACCACGGATATAGTACTATGCAAAGTCAATGGGGTCCGTGGTCGTGATATATACACGAATTATGACATTATTATTATTTATATATTATTCTTTGTTACAGTGGCTAAATTATGCGTTTTTGGCGCGCAAGGTACTGATTTTTAATGTCAGTTTGTAAAAGCCCGTTTTTAACAATGTTTTAGCAGTGTTTTAATGAGGTTTTAATCTGAGCACCACGGATATAGTACTATGCAAAGTCAATGGGGTCCGTGGTCGTGATATATACACGAATTATGACATTATTATTATTTATATATTATTCTTTGTTATAGTGGCTAAATTATGCGTTTTTGGCGCGCAAGGTACTGATTTTTAATGTCAGTTTGTAAAAGCCCGTTTTTAACGATGTTTTAGCAGTGTTTTAATGAGGTTTTAATCTGAGCACCACGGATATAGTACTATGCAAAGTCAATGGGGTCCGTGGTCGTGATATATACACGAATTATGACATTATTATTATTTATATATTATTCTTATTTATAGTGGCTAAATTATGCGTTTTTGTCGCGCAAGGTACGGTTTTTTACTGTCAGTTTGTAAAAACATGTTTTTAACGATGTTTTAGCAGTGTTTTAATGAGGTTTTAATCTGAGCACCACGGATATAGTACTATGCAAAGTCAATGGGGTCCGTGGTCGTGATATATACACGAATTATGACATTATTATTATTTATATATTATTCTTTGTTATAGTGGCTAAATTATGCGTTTTTGTCGCGCAAGGTACTGATTTTTAATGTCAGTTTGTAAAAGCCCGTTTTTAACGCTGTTTTAGCAGTGTTTTAATGAGGTTTTAATCTGACCACCACGGATATAGTACTATGCAAAGTCAATGGGGTCCATGGTCGTGATATATACACGAATTATGACATTATTATTATTTATATATTATTCTTTGTTATAGTGGCTAAATTATGCGTTTTTGGCGCGCAAGGTACTGATTTTTAATGTCAGTTTGTAAAAGCCCGTTTTTAACGATGTTTTAGCAGTGTCTTAATGAGGTTTTAATCTGAGCACCACGGATATAGTACTATGCAAAGTCAATGGGGTCCGTGGTCGTGATATATACACGAATTATGACATTATTATTATTTATATATTATTCTTTGTTACAGTGGCTAAATTATGCGTTTTTGGCGCGCAAGGTACTGATTTTTAATGTCAGTTTGTAAAAGCCCGTTTTTAACAATGTTTTAGCAGTGTTTTAATGAGGTTTTAATCTGAGCACCACGGATATAGTACTATGCAAAGTCAATGGGGTCCGTGGTCGTGATATATACACGAATTATGACATTATTATTATTTATATATTATTCTTTGTTATAGTGGCTAAATTATGCGTTTTTGGCGCGCAAGGTACTGATTTTTAATGTCAGTTTGTAAAAGCCCGTTTTTAACGATGTTTTAGCAGTGTTTTAATGAGGTTTTAATCTGAGCACCACGGATATAGTACTATGCAAAGTCAATGGGGTCCGTGGTCGTGATATATACACGAATTATGACATTATTATTATTTATATATTATTCTTATTTATAGTGGCTAAATTATGCGTTTTTGTCGCGCAAGGTACGGTTTTTTACTGTCAGTTTGTAAAAACATGTTTTAACGCTGTTTTAGCAGTGTTTTAATGAGGTTTTAATCTGACCACCACGGATATAGTACTATGCAAAGTCAATGGGGTCCGTGGTCGTGATATATACACGAATTATGACATTATTATTATTTATATATTATTCTTTGTTACAGTGGCTAAATTATGCGTTTTTGGCGCGCAAGGTACTGATTTTTAATGTCAGTTTGTAAAAGCCCGTTTTTAACAATGTTTTAGCAGTGTTTTAATGAGGTTTTAATCTGAGCACCACGGATATAGTACTATGCAAAGTCAATGGGGTCCATGGTCGTGATATATACACGAATTATGATTTATTATTATTATTTATATATTATTCTTTGTTATAGTGGCTAAATTATGCGTTTTTGGCGCGCAAGGTACTGATTTTTAAATGTCAGTTTGTAAAAGCCCGTTTTTAACGATGTTTTAGCAGTGTTTTAATGAGGTTTTAATCTGAGCACCACGGATATAGTACTATGCAAAGTCAATGGGGTCCGTGGTCGTGATATATACACGAATTATGACATTATTATTATTTATATATTATTCTTTGTTATAGTGGCTAAATTATGCGTTTTTGTCGCGCAAGGTACCAATTTTTAATGTCAGTTTGTAAAAGCCCGTTTTTAACGCTGTTTTAGCAGTGTTTTAATGAGGTTTTAATCTGACCACCACGGATATAGTACTATGCAAAGTCAATGGGGTCCATGGTCGTGATATATACACGAATTATGACATTATTATTATTTATATATTATTCTTTGTTATAGTGGCTAAATTATGCGTTTTTGGCGCGCAAGGTACTGATTTTTAATGTCAGTTTGTAAAAGCTCGTTTTTAACAATGTTTTAGCAGTGTTTTAATGAGGTTTTAATCTGAGCACCACGGATATAGTACTATGCAAAGTCAATGGGGTCCGTGGTCGTGATATATACACGAATTATGATTTATTATTATTATTTATATATTATTCTTTGTTATAGTGGCTAAATTATGCGTTTTTGGCGCGCAAGGTACTGATTTTTAATGTCAGTTTGTAAAAGCCCGTTTTTAACGATGTTTTAGCAGTGTTTTAATGAGGTTTTAATCTGAGCACCACGGATATAGTACTATGCAAAGTCAATGGGGTCCGTGGTCGTGATATATACACGAATTATGACATTATTATTATTTATATATTATTCTTTGTTATAGTGGCTAAATTATGCGTTTTTGGCGCGCAAGGTACTGATTTTTAATGTCAGTTTGTAAAAGCCCGTTTTTAACGCTGTTTTAGCAGTGTTTTAATGAGGTTTTAATCTGACCACCACGGATATAGTACTATGCAAAGTCAATGGGGTCCATGGTCGTGATATATACACGAATTATGACATTATTATTATTTATATATTATTCTTTGTTATAGTGGCTAAATTATGCGTTTTTGGCGCGCAAGGTACTGATTTTTAATGTCAGTTTGTAAAAGCCTGTTTTTAACGATGTTTTAGCAGTGTTTTAATGAGGTTTTAATCTGAGCACCACGGATATAGTACTATGCAAAGTCAATGGGGTCCGTGGTCGTGATATATACACGAATTATGACATTATTATTATTTATATATTATTCTTTGTTATAGTGGCTAAATTATGCGTTTTTGGCGCGCAAGGTACTGATTTTTAATGTCAGTTTGTAAAAGCCCGTTTTTAACGCTGTTTTAGCAGTGTTTTTATGAGGTTTTAATCTGAGCACCACGGATATAGTACTATGCAAAGTCAATGGGGTCCGTGGTCGTGATATATACACGAATTATGACATTATTATTATTTATATATTATTCTTTGTTATAGTGGCTAAATTATGCGTTTTTGGCGCGCAAGGTACTGATTTTTAATGTCAGTTTGTAAAAGCCCGTTTTTAACGATGTTTTAGCAGTGTTTTTATGAGGTTTTAATCTGACCACCACGGATATAGTAGCCTACTATGCAAAGCAACCTGATCTCACAAAAGTCTGTGAAATGCCCACGACCTATTTCCGTGGTACCAACACGGAAAGTGGTATAATTCCGTGTGACCACCACGATATAGTACTATGCAAAGTCAATGGGATCCATGGTCGTGATATACACACGGATAATGCCCACGACCTATTTTCCGTGGTACCAACACGGAAAGTGCTATAATTCCGTGTGACCAACACGGATATAGTACTGTGCAAAGTCAATGGGATCCGTGGTCGTGATATATACACGTTTTTTGACATTATTATTATTTATATATTATTCTTTGTTAAAGTGGCTAAATTATGCGTTTTTGTTGCGCAAGGTACGGTTTTTTACTGTCAGTTTGTAAAAACATGTTTTTAACGCTGTTTTAGCAGTGTTTTAATGAGGTTTAATCTGACCACCACGGATATAGTACTATGCAAAGTCAATGGGAGGCGTGGTCGTGATATATACACGTTTTATGACATTATTATTATTTATATATTATTCTTTGTTACAGTGGCTAAATTATGCGTTTTTGGCGCGCAAGGTACTGATTTTTAATGTCAGTTTGTAAAAGCCCGTTTTTAACAATGTTTTAGCAGTGTTTTAATGAGGTTTTAATCTGAGCACCACGGATATAGTACTATGCAAAGTCAATGGGGTCCGTGGTCGTGATATATACACGAATTATGACATTATTATTATTTATATATTATTCTTTGTTATAGTGGCTAAATTATGCGTTTTTGGCGCGCAAGGTACTGATTTTTAATGTCAGTTTGTAAAAGCCCGTTTTTAACGATGTTTTAGCAGTGTTTTAATGAGGTTTTAATCTGAGCACCACGGATATAGTACTATGCAAAGTCAATGGGGTCCGTGGTCGTGATATATACACGAATTATGACATTATTATTATTTATATATTATTCTTATTTATAGTGGCTAAATTATGCGTTTTTGTCGCGCAAGGTACGGTTTTTTACTGTCAGTTTGTAAAAACATGTTTTTAACGATGTTTTAGCAGTGTTTTAATGAGGTTTTAATCTGAGCACCACGGATATAGTACTATGCAAAGTCAATGGGGTCCGTGGTCGTGATATATACACGAATTATGACATTATTATTATTTATATATTATTCTTTGTTATAGTGGCTAAATTATGCGTTTTTGTCGCGCAAGGTACTGATTTTTAATGTCAGTTTGTAAAAGCCCGTTTTTAACGCTGTTTTAGCAGTGTTTTAATGAGGTTTTAATCTGACCACCACGGATATAGTACTATGCAAAGTCAATGGGGTCCATGGTCGTGATATATACACGAATTATGACATTATTATTATTTATATATCATTCTTTGTTATAGTGGCTAAATTATGCGTTTTTGGCGCGCAAGGTACTGATTTTTAATGTCAGTTTGTAAAAGCCCGTTTTTAACGATGTTTTAGCAGTGTCTTAATGAGGTTTTAATCTGAGCACCACGGATATAGTACTATGCAAAGTCAATGGGGTCCGTGGTCGTGATATATACACGAATTATGACATTATTATTATTTATATATTATTCTTTGTTACAGTGGCTAAATTATGCGTTTTTGGCGCGCAAGGTACTGATTTTTAATGTCAGTTTGTAAAAGCCCGTTTTTAACAATGTTTTAGCAGTGTTTTAATGAGGTTTTAATCTGAGCACCACGGATATAGTACTATGCAAAGTCAATGGGGTCCGTGGTCGTGATATATACACGAATTATGACATTATTATTATTTATATATTATTCTTTGTTATAGTGGCTAAATTATGCGTTTTTGGCGCGCAAGGTACTGATTTTTAATGTCAGTTTGTAAAAGCCCGTTTTTAACGATGTTTTAGCAGTGTTTTAATGAGGTTTTAATCTGAGCACCACGGATATAGTACTATGCAAAGTCAATGGGGTCCGTGGTCGTGATATATACACGAATTATGACATTATTATTATTTATATATTATTCTTATTTATAGTGGCTAAATTATGCGTTTTTGTCGCGCAAGGTACGGTTTTTTACTGTCAGTTTGTAAAAACATGTTTTAACGCTGTTTTAGCAGTGTTTTAATGAGGTTTTAATCTGACCACCACGGATATAGTACTATGCAAAGTCAATGGGGTCCGTGGTCGTGATATATACACGAATTATGACATTATTATTATTTATATATTATTCTTTGTTACAGTGGCTAAATTATGCGTTTTTGGCGCGCAAGGTACTGATTTTTAATGTCAGTTTGTAAAAGCCCGTTTTTAACAATGTTTTAGCAGTGTTTTAATGAGGTTTTAATCTGAGCACCACGGATATAGTACTATGCAAAGTCAATGGGGTCCGTGGTCGTGATATATACACGAATTATGACATTATTATTATTTATATATTATTCTTTGTTATAGTGGCTAAATTATGCGTTTTTGGCGCGCAAGGTACTGATTTTTAATGTCAGTTTGTAAAAGCCCGTTTTTAACGATGTTTTAGCAGTGTTTTAATGAGGTTTTAATCTGAGCACCACGGATATAGTACTATGCAAAGTCAATGGGGTCCGTGGTCGTGATATATACACGAATTATGACATTATTATTATTTATATATTATTCTTATTTATAGTGGCTAAATTATGCGTTTTTGTCGCGCAAGGTACGGTTTTTTACTGTCAGTTTGTAAAAACATGTTTTAACGCTGTTTTAGCAGTGTTTTAATGAGGTTTTAATCTGACCACCACGGATATAGTACTATGCAAAGTCAATGGGGTCCGTGGTCGTGATATATACACGAATTATGACATTATTATTATTTATATATTATTCTTTGTTACAGTGGCTAAATTATGCGTTTTTGGCGCGCAAGGTACTGATTTTTAATGTCAGTTTGTAAAAGCCCGTTTTTAACAATGTTTTAGCAGTGTTTTAATGAGGTTTTAATCTGAGCACCACGGATATAGTACTATGCAAAGTCAATGGGGTCCGTGGTCGTGATATATACACGAATTATGACATTATTATTATTTATATATTATTCTTTGTTATAGTGGCTAAATTATGCGTTTTTGGCGCGCAAGGTACTGATTTTTAATGTCAGTTTGTAAAAGCCCGTTTTTAACGATGTTTTAGCAGTGTTTTAATGAGGTTTTAATCTGAGCACCACGGATATAGTACTATGCAAAGTCAATGGGGTCCGTGGTCGTGATATATACACGAATTATGACATTATTATTATTTATATATTATTCTTATTTATAGTGGCTAAATTATGCGTTTTTGTCGCGCAAGGTACGGTTTTTTACTGTCAGTTTGTAAAAACATGTTTTTAACGATGTTTTAGCAGTGTTTTAATGAGGTTTTAATCTGAGCACCACGGATATAGTACTATGCAAAGTCAATGGGGTCCGTGGTCGTGATATATACACGAATTATGACATTATTATTATTTATATATTATTCTTTGTTATAGTGGCTAAATTATGCGTTTTTGTCGCGCAAGGTACTGATTTTTAATGTCAGTTTGTAAAAGCCCGTTTTTAACGCTGTTTTAGCAGTGTTTTAATGAGGTTTTAATCTGACCACCACGGATATAGTACTATGCAAAGTCAATGGGGTCCATGGTCGTGATATATACACGAATTATGACATTATTATTATTTATATATTATTCTTTGTTATAGTGGCTAAATTATGCGTTTTTGGCGCGCAAGGTACTGATTTTTAATGTCAGTTTGTAAAAGCCCGTTTTTAACGATGTTTTAGCAGTGTCTTAATGAGGTTTTAATCTGAGCACCACGGATATAGTACTATGCAAAGTCAATGGGGTCCGTGGTCGTGATATATACACGAATTATGACATTATTATTATTTATATATTATTCTTTGTTACAGTGGCTAAATTATGCGTTTTTGGCGCGCAAGGTACTGATTTTTAATGTCAGTTTGTAAAAGCCCGTTTTTAACAATGTTTTAGCAGTGTTTTAATGAGGTTTTAATCTGAGCACCACGGATATAGTACTATGCAAAGTCAATGGGGTCCGTGGTCGTGATATATACACGAATTATGACATTATTATTATTTATATATTATTCTTTGTTATAGTGGCTAAATTATGCGTTTTTGGCGCGCAAGGTACTGATTTTTAATGTCAGTTTGTAAAAGCCCGTTTTTAACGATGTTTTAGCAGTGTTTTAATGAGGTTTTAATCTGAGCACCACGGATATAGTACTATGCAAAGTCAATGGGGTCCGTGGTCGTGATATATACACGAATTATGACATTATTATTATTTATATATTATTCTTATTTATAGTGGCTAAATTATGCGTTTTTGTCGCGCAAGGTACGGTTTTTTACTGTCAGTTTGTAAAAACATGTTTTAACGCTGTTTTAGCAGTGTTTTAATGAGGTTTTAATCTGACCACCACGGATATAGTACTATGCAAAGTCAATGGGGTCCGTGGTCGTGATATATACACGAATTATGACATTATTATTATTTATATATTATTCTTTGTTACAGTGGCTAAATTATGCGTTTTTGGCGCGCAAGGTACTGATTTTTAATGTCAGTTTGTAAAAGCCCGTTTTTAACAATGTTTTAGCAGTGTTTTAATGAGGTTTTAATCTGAGCACCACGGATATAGTACTATGCAAAGTCAATGGGGTCCATGGTCGTGATATATACACGAATTATGATTTATTATTATTATTTATATATTATTCTTTGTTATAGTGGCTAAATTATGCGTTTTTGGCGCGCAAGGTACTGATTTTTAAATGTCAGTTTGTAAAAGCCCGTTTTTAACGATGTTTTAGCAGTGTTTTAATGAGGTTTTAATCTGAGCACCACGGATATAGTACTATGCAAAGTCAATGGGGTCCGTGGTCGTGATATATACACGAATTATGACATTATTATTATTTATATATTATTCTTTGTTATAGTGGCTAAATTATGCGTTTTTGTCGCGCAAGGTACCAATTTTTAATGTCAGTTTGTAAAAGCCCGTTTTTAACGCTGTTTTAGCAGTGTTTTAATGAGGTTTTAATCTGACCACCACGGATATAGTACTATGCAAAGTCAATGGGGTCCATGGTCGTGATATATACACGAATTATGACATTATTATTATTTATATATTATTCTTTGTTATAGTGGCTAAATTATGCGTTTTTGGCGCGCAAGGTACTGATTTTTAATGTCAGTTTGTAAAAGCTCGTTTTTAACAATGTTTTAGCAGTGTTTTAATGAGGTTTTAATCTGAGCACCACGGATATAGTACTATGCAAAGTCAATGGGGTCCGTGGTCGTGATATATACACGAATTATGATTTATTATTATTATTTATATATTATTCTTTGTTATAGTGGCTAAATTATGCGTTTTTGGCGCGCAAGGTACTGATTTTTAATGTCAGTTTGTAAAAGCCCGTTTTTAACGATGTTTTAGCAGTGTTTTAATGAGGTTTTAATCTGAGCACCACGGATATAGTACTATGCAAAGTCAATGGGGTCCGTGGTCGTGATATATACACGAATTATGACATTATTATTATTTATATATTATTCTTTGTTATAGTGGCTAAATTATGCGTTTTTGGCGCGCAAGGTACTGATTTTTAATGTCAGTTTGTAAAAGCCCGTTTTTAACGCTGTTTTAGCAGTGTTTTAATGAGGTTTTAATCTGACCACCACGGATATAGTACTATGCAAAGTCAATGGGGTCCATGGTCGTGATATATACACGAATTATGACATTATTATTATTTATATATTATTCTTTGTTATAGTGGCTAAATTATGCGTTTTTGGCGCGCAAGGTACTGATTTTTAATGTCAGTTTGTAAAAGCCTGTTTTTAACGATGTTTTAGCAGTGTTTTAATGAGGTTTTAATCTGAGCACCACGGATATAGTACTATGCAAAGTCAATGGGGTCCGTGGTCGTGATATATACACGAATTATGACAATATTATTATTTATATATTATTCTTTGTTATAGTGGCTAAATTATGCGTTTTTGGCGCGCAAGGTACTGATTTTTAATGTCAGTTTGTAAAAGCCCGTTTTTAACGCTGTTTTAGCAGTGTTTTTATGAGGTTTTAATCTGAGCACCACGGATATAGTACTATGCAAAGTCAATGGGGTCCGTGGTCGTGATATATACACGAATTATGACATTATTATTATTTATATATTATTCTTTGTTATAGTGGCTAAATTATGCGTTTTTGGCGCGCAAGGTACTGATTTTTAATGTCAGTTTGTAAAAGCCCGTTTTTAACGATGTTTTAGCAGTGTTTTTATGAGGTTTTAATCTGACCACCACGGATATAGTAGCCTACTATGCAAAGCAACCTGATCTCACAAAAGTCTGTGAAATGCCCACGACCTATTTCCGTGGTACCAACACGGAAAGTGGTATAATTCCGTGTGACCACCACGATATAGTACTATGCAAAGTCAATGGGATCCATGGTCGTGATATACACACGGATAATGCCCACGACCTATTTTCCGTGGTACGAACACGGAAAGTGCTATAATTCCGTGTGACCAACACGGATATAGTACTGTGCAAAGTCAATGGGATCCGTGGTCGTGATATATACACGTTTTTTGACATTATTATTATTTATATATTATTCTTTGTTAAAGTGGCTAAATTATGCGTTTTTGTTGCGCAAGGTACGGTTTTTTACTGTCAGTTTGTAAAAACATGTTTTTAACGCTGTTTTAGCAGTGTTTTAATGAGGTTTAATCTGACCACCACGGATATAGTACTATGCAAAGTCAATGGGAGGCGTGGTCGTGATATATACACGTTTTATGACATTATTATTATTTATATATTATTCTTTGTTACAGTGGCTAAATTATGCGTTTTTGGCGCGCAAGGTACTGATTTTTAATGTCAGTTTGTAAAAGCCCGTTTTTAACAATGTTTTAGCAGTGTTTTAATGAGGTTTTAATCTGAGCACCACGGATATAGTACTATGCAAAGTCAATGGGGTCCGTGGTCGTGATATATACACGAATTATGACATTATTATTATTTATATATTATTCTTTGTTATAGTGGCTAAATTATGCGTTTTTGGCGCGCAAGGTACTGATTTTTAATGTCAGTTTGTAAAAGCCCGTTTTTAACGATGTTTTAGCAGTGTTTTAATGAGGTTTTAATCTGAGCACCACGGATATAGTACTATGCAAAGTCAATGGGGTCCGTGGTCGTGATATATACACGAATTATGACATTATTATTATTTATATATTATTCTTATTTATAGTGGCTAAATTATGCGTTTTTGTCGCGCAAGGTACGGTTTTTTACTGTCAGTTTGTAAAAACATGTTTTTAACGATGTTTTAGCAGTGTTTTAATGAGGTTTTAATCTGAGCACCACGGATATAGTACTATGCAAAGTCAATGGGGTCCGTGGTCGTGATATATACACGAATTATGACATTATTATTATTTATATATTATTCTTTGTTATAGTGGCTAAATTATGCGTTTTTGTCGCGCAAGGTACTGATTTTTAATGTCAGTTTGTAAAAGCCCGTTTTTAACGCTGTTTTAGCAGTGTTTTAATGAGGTTTTAATCTGACCACCACGGATATAGTACTATGCAAAGTCAATGGGGTCCATGGTCGTGATATATACACGAATTATGACATTATTATTATTTATATATCATTCTTTGTTATAGTGGCTAAATTATGCGTTTTTGGCGCGCAAGGTACTGATTTTTAATGTCAGTTTGTAAAAGCCCGTTTTTAACGATGTTTTAGCAGTGTCTTAATGAGGTTTTAATCTGAGCACCACGGATATAGTACTATGCAAAGTCAATGGGGTCCGTGGTCGTGATATATACACGAATTATGACATTATTATTATTTATATATTATTCTTTGTTACAGTGGCTAAATTATGCGTTTTTGGCGCGCAAGGTACTGATTTTTAATGTCAGTTTGTAAAAGCCCGTTTTTAACAATGTTTTAGCAGTGTTTTAATGAGGTTTTAATCTGAGCACCACGGATATAGTACTATGCAAAGTCAATGGGGTCCGTGGTCGTGATATATACACGAATTATGACATTATTATTATTTATATATTATTCTTTGTTATAGTGGCTAAATTATGCGTTTTTGGCGCGCAAGGTACTGATTTTTAATGTCAGTTTGTAAAAGCCCGTTTTTAACGATGTTTTAGCAGTGTTTTAATGAGGTTTTAATCTGAGCACCACGGATATAGTACTATGCAAAGTCAATGGGGTCCGTGGTCGTGATATATACACGAATTATGACATTATTATTATTTATATATTATTCTTATTTATAGTGGCTAAATTATGCGTTTTTGTCGCGCAAGGTACGGTTTTTTACTGTCAGTTTGTAAAAACATGTTTTAACGCTGTTTTAGCAGTGTTTTAATGAGGTTTTAATCTGACCACCACGGATATAGTACTATGCAAAGTCAATGGGGTCCGTGGTCGTGATATATACACGAATTATGACATTATTATTATTTATATATTATTCTTTGTTACAGTGGCTAAATTATGCGTTTTTGGCGCGCAAGGTACTGATTTTTAATGTCAGTTTGTAAAAGCCCGTTTTTAACAATGTTTTAGCAGTGTTTTAATGAGGTTTTAATCTGAGCACCACGGATATAGTACTATGCAAAGTCAATGGGGTCCATGGTCGTGATATATACACGAATTATGATTTATTATTATTATTTATATATTATTCTTTGTTATAGTGGCTAAATTATGCGTTTTTGGCGCGCAAGGTACTGATTTTTAAATGTCAGTTTGTAAAAGCCCGTTTTTAACGATGTTTTAGCAGTGTTTTAATGAGGTTTTAATCTGAGCACCACGGATATAGTACTATGCAAAGTCAATGGGGTCCGTGGTCGTGATATATACACGAATTATGACATTATTATTATTTATATATTATTCTTTGTTATAGTGGCTAAATTATGCGTTTTTGTCGCGCAAGGTACCAATTTTTAATGTCAGTTTGTAAAAGCCCGTTTTTAACGCTGTTTTAGCAGTGTTTTAATGAGGTTTTAATCTGACCACCACGGATATAGTACTATGCAAAGTCAATGGGGTCCATGGTCGTGATATATACACGAATTATGACATTATTATTATTTATATATTATTCTTTGTTATAGTGGCTAAATTATGCGTTTTTGGCGCGCAAGGTACTGATTTTTAATGTCAGTTTGTAAAAGCTCGTTTTTAACAATGTTTTAGCAGTGTTTTAATGAGGTTTTAATCTGAGCACCACGGATATAGTACTATGCAAAGTCAATGGGGTCCGTGGTCGTGATATATACACGAATTATGATTTATTATTATTATTTATATATTATTCTTTGTTATAGTGGCTAAATTATGCGTTTTTGGCGCGCAAGGTACTGATTTTTAATGTCAGTTTGTAAAAGCCCGTTTTTAACGATGTTTTAGCAGTGTTTTAATGAGGTTTTAATCTGAGCACCACGGATATAGTACTATGCAAAGTCAATGGGGTCCGTGGTCGTGATATATACACGAATTATGACATTATTATTATTTATATATTATTCTTTGTTATAGTGGCTAAATTATGCGTTTTTGGCGCGCAAGGTACTGATTTTTAATGTCAGTTTGTAAAAGCCCGTTTTTAACGCTGTTTTAGCAGTGTTTTAATGAGGTTTTAATCTGACCACCACGGATATAGTACTATGCAAAGTCAATGGGGTCCATGGTCGTGATATATACACGAATTATGACATTATTATTATTTATATATTATTCTTTGTTATAGTGGCTAAATTATGCGTTTTTGGCGCGCAAGGTACTGATTTTTAATGTCAGTTTGTAAAAGCCTGTTTTTAACGATGTTTTAGCAGTGTTTTAATGAGGTTTTAATCTGAGCACCACGGATATAGTACTATGCAAAGTCAATGGGGTCCGTGGTCGTGATATATACACGAATTATGACATTATTATTATTTATATATTATTCTTTGTTATAGTGGCTAAATTATGCGTTTTTGGCGCGCAAGGTACTGATTTTTAATGTCAGTTTGTAAAAGCCCGTTTTTAACGCTGTTTTAGCAGTGTTTTTATGAGGTTTTAATCTGAGCACCACGGATATAGTACTATGCAAAGTCAATGGGGTCCGTGGTCGTGATATATACACGAATTATGACATTATTATTATTTATATATTATTCTTTGTTATAGTGGCTAAATTATGCGTTTTTGGCGCGCAAGGTACTGATTTTTAATGTCAGTTTGTAAAAGCCCGTTTTTAACGATGTTTTAGCAGTGTTTTTATGAGGTTTTAATCTGACCACCACGGATATAGTAGCCTACTATGCAAAGCAACCTGATCTCACAAAAGTCTGTGAAATGCCCACGACCTATTTCCGTGGTACCAACACGGAAAGTGGTATAATTCCGTGTGACCACCACGATATAGTACTATGCAAAGTCAATGGGATCCATGGTCGTGATATACACACGGATAATGCCCACGACCTATTTTCCGTGGTACCAACACGGAAAGTGCTATAATTCCGTGTGACCAACACGGATATAGTACTGTGCAAAGTCAATGGGATCCGTGGTCGTGATATATACACGTTTTTTGACATTATTATTATTTATATATTATTCTTTGTTAAAGTGGCTAAATTATGCGTTTTTGTTGCGCAAGGTACGGTTTTTTACTGTCAGTTTGTAAAAACATGTTTTTAACGCTGTTTTAGCAGTGTTTTAATGAGGTTTAATCTGACCACCACGGATATAGTACTATGCAAAGTCAATGGGAGGCGTGGTCGTGATATATACACGTTTTATGACATTATTATTATTTATATATTATTCTTTGTTACAGTGGCTAAATTATGCGTTTTTGGCGCGCAAGGTACTGATTTTTAATGTCAGTTTGTAAAAGCCCGTTTTTAACAATGTTTTAGCAGTGTTTTAATGAGGTTTTAATCTGAGCACCACGGATATAGTACTATGCAAAGTCAATGGGGTCCGTGGTCGTGATATATACACGAATTATGACATTATTATTATTTATATATTATTCTTTGTTATAGTGGCTAAATTATGCGTTTTTGGCGCGCAAGGTACTGATTTTTAATGTCAGTTTGTAAAAGCCCGTTTTTAACGATGTTTTAGCAGTGTTTTAATGAGGTTTTAATCTGAGCACCACGGATATAGTACTATGCAAAGTCAATGGGGTCCGTGGTCGTGATATATACACGAATTATGACATTATTATTATTTATATATTATTCTTATTTATAGTGGCTAAATTATGCGTTTTTGTCGCGCAAGGTACGGTTTTTTACTGTCAGTTTGTAAAAACATGTTTTAACGCTGTTTTAGCAGTGTTTTAATGAGGTTTTAATCTGACCACCACGGATATAGTACTATGCAAAGTCAATGGGGTCCGTGGTCGTGATATATACACGAATTATGACATTATTATTATTTATATATTATTCTTTGTTACAGTGGCTAAATTATGCGTTTTTGGCGCGCAAGGTACTGATTTTTAATGTCAGTTTGTAAAAGCCCGTTTTTAACGCTGTTTTAGCAGTGTTTTTATGAGGTTTTAATCTGAGCACCACGGATATAGTACTATGCAAAGTCAATGGGGTCCGTGGTCGTGATATATACACGAATTATGACATTATTATTATTTATATATTATTCTTTGTTATAGTGGCTAAATTATGCGTTTTTGGCGCGCAAGGTACTGATTTTTAATGTCAGTTTGTAAAAGCCCGTTTTTAACGATGTTTTAGCAGTGTTTTTATGAGGTTTTAATCTGACCACCACGGATATAGTAGCCTACTATGCAAAGCAACCTGATCTCACAAAAGTCTGTGAAATGCCCACGACCTATTTCCGTGGTACCAACACGGAAAGTGGTATAATTCCGTGTGACCACCACGATATAGTACTATGCAAAGTCAATGGGATCCATGGTCGTGATATACACACGGATAATGCCCACGACCTATTTTCCGTGGTACGAACACGGAAAGTGCTATAATTCCGTGTGACCAACACGGATATAGTACTGTGCAAAGTCAATGGGATCCGTGGTCGTGATATATACACGTTTTTTGACATTATTATTATTTATATATTATTCTTTGTTAAAGTGGCTAAATTATGCGTTTTTGTTGCGCAAGGTACGGTTTTTTACTGTCAGTTTGTAAAAACATGTTTTTAACGCTGTTTTAGCAGTGTTTTAATGAGGTTTAATCTGACCACCACGGATATAGTACTATGCAAAGTCAATGGGAGGCGTGGTCGTGATATATACACGTTTTATGACATTATTATTATTTATATATTATTCTTTGTTACAGTGGCTAAATTATGCGTTTTTGGCGCGCAAGGTACTGATTTTTAATGTCAGTTTGTAAAAGCCCGTTTTTAACAATGTTTTAGCAGTGTTTTAATGAGGTTTTAATCTGAGCACCACGGATATAGTACTATGCAAAGTCAATGGGGTCCGTGGTCGTGATATATACACGAATTATGACATTATTATTATTTATATATTATTCTTTGTTATAGTGGCTAAATTATGCGTTTTTGGCGCGCAAGGTACTGATTTTTAATGTCAGTTTGTAAAAGCCCGTTTTTAACGATGTTTTAGCAGTGTTTTAATGAGGTTTTAATCTGAGCACCACGGATATAGTACTATGCAAAGTCAATGGGGTCCGTGGTCGTGATATATACACGAATTATGACATTATTATTATTTATATATTATTCTTATTTATAGTGGCTAAATTATGCGTTTTTGTCGCGCAAGGTACGGTTTTTTACTGTCAGTTTGTAAAAACATGTTTTTAACGATGTTTTAGCAGTGTTTTAATGAGGTTTTAATCTGAGCACCACGGATATAGTACTATGCAAAGTCAATGGGGTCCGTGGTCGTGATATATACACGAATTATGACATTATTATTATTTATATATTATTCTTTGTTATAGTGGCTAAATTATGCGTTTTTGTCGCGCAAGGTACTGATTTTTAATGTCAGTTTGTAAAAGCCCGTTTTTAACGCTGTTTTAGCAGTGTTTTAATGAGGTTTTAATCTGACCACCACGGATATAGTACTATGCAAAGTCAATGGGGTCCATGGTCGTGATATATACACGAATTATGACATTATTATTATTTATATATCATTCTTTGTTATAGTGGCTAAATTATGCGTTTTTGGCGCGCAAGGTACTGATTTTTAATGTCAGTTTGTAAAAGCCCGTTTTTAACGATGTTTTAGCAGTGTCTTAATGAGGTTTTAATCTGAGCACCACGGATATAGTACTATGCAAAGTCAATGGGGTCCGTGGTCGTGATATATACACGAATTATGACATTATTATTATTTATATATTATTCTTTGTTACAGTGGCTAAATTATGCGTTTTTGGCGCGCAAGGTACTGATTTTTAATGTCAGTTTGTAAAAGCCCGTTTTTAACAATGTTTTAGCAGTGTTTTAATGAGGTTTTAATCTGAGCACCACGGATATAGTACTATGCAAAGTCAATGGGGTCCGTGGTCGTGATATATACACGAATTATGACATTATTATTATTTATATATTATTCTTTGTTATAGTGGCTAAAGCAATTTCATCTCCTGCCTGATGTTATGGATCTTGGCAGCTCTCTGGTTCTTTGTGTAGGGTGTTCCGGGGCTTTTCTTCTTCTCTTCACCGAACCGTTCAGCCGCAATGCTGACAATGATTTTCGTCATCACTTGCAGTTTTCCGTCTGCCCCTCCCTTTGCCGTTGCCTCTAGAATTTGATCGACATCATCGTCAAACTGCTTCCACAGTGAAGTCATGTTCGCTGCAGGCCATTTGATCCACCTCCTGTCAGACTTAATGCTGGAGGGATTAGACTGCAACACGTGGAGGTTCTGGGCACTGTGGGTTGACTCCGGGCCTGGCCCCTCCTGCGTCTCACCAGGTTGGACACCTGTGCGTTGTGTTGCATCTGCTTCCATCTGGCATTTCATCCTTGCTTGGTGGATCTTCAAGCCATGGATGTTCTTGCAGACTTTACCGCATGTACACTGCTTGCTCGTTATCGTTTGTTCGTTGCCTGGGTCAGTTGCCGTTGTATCCATCCGAATGGGGTGCTCATCCTCCCCCCCTCTCGGGCACCCCTGGGGGTATCTTTCCATTAAGTTCATCGTAGCTTTTTAGGGTTCCTCCTCTCAAAGGACACAGATTGGGGTGCCAGCCCTTTCTGCCCCCGGTTGCCGTCTCTCCGAGCTGTCACTGTCTCTCCAGTAGTCACCACACTCTTCGTGGTTGTCATCCAGACTTTCCTGGCGGTCACTGAAAAGCTCAGGGATTCACTGTGTACATACATCTACTGATGCCTCTGGACACATCTTCAGTGATGTTCCTGGAATCATCGGGTGTTTCGGGTCTTTCAACATCATACACCCTCCTCCAGGTGACCCAACCGGGGCTGATCAAACCCCAGCTTGTGTCCAGATGGCTAGCTACCATGACTCCATGGCTCTCCTCTTTTGAGCCACAGCCATCTTGAGGCTCTCTCTGCCGCATCGGTGGTGCTGCGGATGGCTCTCCTCTTCCTCTCTCCCACGATGCCTAAATAGCTAAAGGCTCTGGCCAAAGAACGGGCCGCAAAACCTCTGCATCCTACCTCCACTGGAAGGCACCTCGCTCTCCACCCTGCCTGCTGGCAGTCACTGACCAGTCCTGCGTACTTGGAAAGTTTCCTCTCGAAGGCTTCATCCAAGCGTTCTTCCCATGGAACTGTCAGCTCCAGCATCACTGTTCGCTTGGTGGACTCCGACACGAGGACAATGTCTGGCCGCAGGGTGGTGACAGCAATGTGGCTGGGGAACTTCAGTTGTCGTTCAAGGTCCACCAGCAGCTGCCAGTCTCTTGCAGAGGTCAGGATGCCAGCAGAAGATCTTCTGGCAGGGGTTGCCTGCTCCCCAGCTCTGATAAAGGCGATGGTTCTCTTGGAGGGCCGGAACTGCTTTGCCCACACAAGTCCAGCGCTGATGGCCTCAGCAATGGTCTTAAGGACTTGGTCATGCCTCCAGCGGTACCTTCCATCTCCAAGTGCCCTGGTGCAGCAGCTGAGGATGTGTTCTAGGGTTCCTCGCTTGGAACACAAGGGGCATGCTGGTGTCTCTGCTAAGCCCCATGTGTGCAGGTTTGATGGGCTTGGGAGCATGTCGTAGACTGCCTGGATGAGGAATTTGATGCGTTGGGGCTCGGCTCTCCAGAGTTCAGTCCAGGTCACCTTCCTCTCTGTCGCATTCTCCCATCTTGTCCAGGCTCCCTGTTGTTTCATCCCCACTGCCTTGCAGGATCTAGTCTCCTCCTCTACTGCTCTCACCTCCTCCTGGACAAGGCACCGCCTCTCCTTCCCCTTGGTGTTGAATTGAGGAGTTGGAAAGGACCCTAGCCCAGCTCTGCCCCGTGTGACCACTCCCACCAGGTTTTTGTGACGTAGCCTAGCCTCTGCCTCTTGGACAGCATCCTCTGCTCTCCACTTCCTGCCAGTCCTCACTTGGATCCCAGCATTGGCCACCTTTGGGTCCCTTGAATCCCTGTACTGCACCACCTCTCTGGCTCTTGTCACCTTGAATTCCTCCTCCAAGGATCTAAAGGGCAGCTGCAGTTTGTTGTTGCGCCCATAGAGAGCGATGCTGCTCAGACTCTTCGGTAACCCAAGCCATCTTCGGAGGTGTTTGCTGACCTTCCTCTCCAGAGTTTCAACCGCTGAGATTGATATAGTACTATGCAAAGTCAATGGGGTCCATGGTCGTGATATATACACGAATTATGACATTATTATTATTTATATATTATTCTTTGTTATAGTGGCTAAATTATGCGTTTTTGGCGCGCAAGGTACTGATTTTTAATGTCAGTTTGTAAAAGCCTGTTTTTAACGATGTTTTAGCAGTGTTTTAATGAGGTTTTAATCTGAGCACCACGGATATAGTACTATGCAAAGTCAATGGGGTCCGTGGTCGTGATATATACACGAATTATGACATTATTATTATTTATATATTATTCTTTGTTATAGTGGCTAAATTATGCGTTTTTGGCGCGCAAGGTACTGATTTTTAATGTCAGTTTGTAAAAGCCCGTTTTTAACGCTGTTTTAGCAGTGTTTTTATGAGGTTTTAATCTGAGCACCACGGATATAGTACTATGCAAAGTCAATGGGGTCCGTGGTCGTGATATATACACGAATTATGACATTATTATTATTTATATATTATTCTTTGTTATAGTGGCTAAATTATGCGTTTTTGGCGCGCAAGGTACTGATTTTTAATGTCAGTTTGTAAAAGCCCGTTTTTAACGATGTTTTAGCAGTGTTTTTATGAGGTTTTAATCTGACCACCACGGATATAGTAGCCTACTATGCAAAGCAACCTGATCTCACAAAAGTCTGTGAAATGCCCACGACCTATTTCCGTGGTACCAACACGGAAAGTGGTATAATTCCGTGTGACCACCACGATATAGTACTATGCAAAGTCAATGGGATCCATGGTCGTGATATACACACGGATAATGCCCACGACCTATTTTCCGTGGTACCAACACGGAAAGTGCTATAATTCCGTGTGACCAACACGGATATAGTACTGTGCAAAGTCAATGGGATCCGTGGTCGTGATATATACACGTTTTTTGACATTATTATTATTTATATATTATTCTTTGTTAAAGTGGCTAAATTATGCGTTTTTGTTGCGCAAGGTACGGTTTTTTACTGTCAGTTTGTAAAAACATGTTTTTAACGCTGTTTTAGCAGTGTTTTAATGAGGTTTAATCTGACCACCACGGATATAGTACTATGCAAAGTCAATGGGAGGCGTGGTCGTGATATATACACGTTTTATGACATTATTATTATTTATATATTATTCTTTGTTACAGTGGCTAAATTATGCGTTTTTGGCGCGCAAGGTACTGATTTTTAATGTCAGTTTGTAAAAGCCCGTTTTTAACAATGTTTTAGCAGTGTTTTAATGAGGTTTTAATCTGAGCACCACGGATATAGTACTATGCAAAGTCAATGGGGTCCGTGGTCGTGATATATACACGAATTATGACATTATTATTATTTATATATTATTCTTTGTTATAGTGGCTAAATTATGCGTTTTTGGCGCGCAAGGTACTGATTTTTAATGTCAGTTTGTAAAAGCCCGTTTTTAACGATGTTTTAGCAGTGTTTTAATGAGGTTTTAATCTGAGCACCACGGATATAGTACTATGCAAAGTCAATGGGGTCCGTGGTCGTGATATATACACGAATTATGACATTATTATTATTTATATATTATTCTTATTTATAGTGGCTAAATTATGCGTTTTTGTCGCGCAAGGTACGGTTTTTTACTGTCAGTTTGTAAAAACATGTTTTAACGCTGTTTTAGCAGTGTTTTAATGAGGTTTTAATCTGACCACCACGGATATAGTACTATGCAAAGTCAATGGGGTCCGTGGTCGTGATATATACACGAATTATGACATTATTATTATTTATATATTATTCTTTGTTACAGTGGCTAAATTATGCGTTTTTGGCGCGCAAGGTACTGATTTTTAATGTCAGTTTGTAAAAGCCCGTTTTTAACAATGTTTTAGCAGTGTTTTAATGAGGTTTTAATCTGAGCACCACGGATATAGTACTATGCAAAGTCAATGGGGTCCATGGTCGTGATATATACACGAATTATGATTTATTATTATTATTTATATATTATTCTTTGTTATAGTGGCTAAATTATGCGTTTTTGGCGCGCAAGGTACTGATTTTTAAATGTCAGTTTGTAAAAGCCCGTTTTTAACGATGTTTTAGCAGTGTTTTAATGAGGTTTTAATCTGAGCACCACGGATATAGTACTATGCAAAGTCAATGGGGTCCGTGGTCGTGATACATACACGAATTATGACATTATTATTATTTATATATTATTCTTTGTTATAGTGGCTAAATTATGCGTTTTTGTCGCGCAAGGTACCAATTTTTAATGTCAGTTTGTAAAAGCCCGTTTTTAACGCTGTTTTAGCAGTGTTTTAATGAGGTTTTAATCTGACCACCACGGATATAGTACTATGCAAAGTCAATGGGGTCCATGGTCGTGATATATACACGAATTATGACATTATTATTATTTATATATTATTCTTTGTTATAGTGGCTAAATTATGCGTTTTTGGCGCGCAAGGTACTGATTTTTAATGTCAGTTTGTAAAAGCTCGTTTTTAACAATGTTTTAGCAGTGTTTTAATGAGGTTTTAATCTGAGCACCACGGATATAGTACTATGCAAAGTCAATGGGGTCCGTGGTCGTGATATATACACGAATTATGATTTATTATTATTATTTATATATTATTCTTTGTTATAGTGGCTAAATTATGCGTTTTTGGCGCGCAAGGTACTGATTTTTAATGTCAGTTTGTAAAAGCCCGTTTTTAACGATGTTTTAGCAGTGTTTTAATGAGGTTTTAATCTGAGCACCACGGATATAGTACTATGCAAAGTCAATGGGGTCCGTGGTCGTGATATATACACGAATTATGACATTATTATTATTTATATATTATTCTTTGTTATAGTGGCTAAATTATGCGTTTTTGGCGCGCAAGGTACTGATTTTTAATGTCAGTTTGTAAAAGCCCGTTTTTAACGCTGTTTTAGCAGTGTTTTAATGAGGTTTTAATCTGACCACCACGGATATAGTACTATGCAAAGTCAATGGGGTCCATGGTCGTGATATATACACGAATTATGACATTATTATTATTTATATATTATTCTTTGTTATAGTGGCTAAATTATGCGTTTTTGGCGCGCAAGGTACTGATTTTTAATGTCAGTTTGTAAAAGCCTGTTTTTAACGATGTTTTAGCAGTGTTTTAATGAGGTTTTAATCTGAGCACCACGGATATAGTACTATGCAAAGTCAATGGGGTCCGTGGTCGTGATATATACACGAATTATGACATTATTATTATTTATATATTATTCTTTGTTATAGTGGCTAAATTATGCGTTTTTGGCGCGCAAGGTACTGATTTTTAATGTCAGTTTGTAAAAGCCCGTTTTTAACGCTGTTTTAGCAGTGTTTTTATGAGGTTTTAATCTGAGCACCACGGATATAGTACTATGCAAAGTCAATGGGGTCCGTGGTCGTGATATATACACGAATTATGACATTATTATTATTTATATATTATTCTTTGTTATAGTGGCTAAATTATGCGTTTTTGGCGCGCAAGGTACTGATTTTTAATGTCAGTTTGTAAAAGCCCGTTTTTAACGATGTTTTAGCAGTGTTTTTATGAGGTTTTAATCTGACCACCACGGATATAGTAGCCTACTATGCAAAGCAACCTGATCTCACAAAAGTCTGTGAAATGCCCACGACCTATTTCCGTGGTACCAACACGGAAAGTGGTATAATTCCGTGTGACCACCACGATATAGTACTATGCAAAGTCAATGGGATCCATGGTCGTGATATACACACGGATAATGCCCACGACCTATTTTCCGTGGTACCAACACGGAAAGTGCTATAATTCCGTGTGACCAACACGGATATAGTACTGTGCAAAGTCAATGGGATCCGTGGTCGTGATATATACACGTTTTTTGACATTATTATTATTTATATATTATTCTTTGTTAAAGTGGCTAAATTATGCGTTTTTGTTGCGCAAGGTACGGTTTTTTACTGTCAGTTTGTAAAAACATGTTTTTAACGCTGTTTTAAGAAGAGACAGGCGATATTTAAAGTTTCTCCCATTTCGTCAACCACAGGGGATTCCCTGGGCGTCCCCTCTACGTCATAGAGTGACGAGGGGGGATCCTGATCACGTGACGGATGCCCCCGAATGAATTTTTAATGAATGGTTCCGCGTTACACCAACGCAGAGCCTACGGCGTAGGGTACGCTCTGCGTCGATTTAACGCGGACCATAATTCAGGCTTTATTCTAAAGGATGCAGCGGCAAAATGTTGCAAGGATGTCTTTGTGGTTTCCATTCGGAGCTATAAATCTGTTTTTTCCTAATCTGCAGGTCAACATATGAGACGTAAAATGGTTTTACTGACACCGGTACTGTCGCTGCTGCTCTCCTGGGCTGCGGCGGAGACGTGCCGGGGGACGCGCTGCTTCGGCGGGGGCTCCAAGGACCCGAGCCCGGGCAGCAGAGCCTCCAGACCTCCGAGCACCATGGGCAGCACCCCGGGGCAGCACCCAGGGGAGATGGGCGCACCCCGCGCCGGGGCGCAGCAGCAGGATGCGCAGCCGCGGATTGCGAGCGCCTCCAGCGCTGCCGGCGCTGGAGGATGCTCCGGCGCGCACTGCTCCGGCTCGGGGAGACTCATCCCCATCCCCATCCCCATCCAGCCCGCAAACGACACCCGGGACTGCCGGGGGATAGAGTGCAGGCTGCCGCTGAGGATCGGAGCCAAGCCCCGGGGAAGGTCCTGCGTCGGGGACGGCTGTGCCCCGGAGGAGGAGAGCGCGCCCCCGGACCCGGTGCGCAGAGGCGATTCTAGGGGGCCCCTCAAACCAGCATTCATCACCGTTATGTTATAATAAACTGACACCAACGAAAACGTTATGAAATTTTGTTTTTCATTCCAAATGTTTTTCTTTACCTTCGGCTGAGCTGAATCGGCTCCATTTAAAACTTCCAGAATGAACGTTAAATTCTGTGCACACGACACTGTGTGTAGTTTTTTTTTTTTTTTTGACACTGTGTACAGGTGGATGATCCGTGATCATGGGAATGACTACATGGGGGCCCTTGAGGGAGGTTTCTTACTGGCTACTGAGATGTCATTGATAAATGCCCTATGTTTGTTTAAGGAGGGAGGTGTGGTCATTGCGGTTACCACATTTTGAGATCTGTGGAGTAAAAACAGCCTTCAAAATACTTTTTTATTCCTCAATACCCCTGACAGGAAACACCTTTGTTTATAGTAATAATTAAAAAAAATAAAAAAAAATTCAATTTTTTTTTTTTTTTTTTTTTTGGGGGGGGGCCTTATGGGCCCCCCAACAACTCGGGGCCCCAAGCAGTTGCCTGCCTTGCCTGTTCACAAGCTGCGCCCCTGCCGGTGCGTGTGTCCGACAGAGCCGCGCAGTTCCTGGCCGACTCATCATCATCATCATCATCATCATCATCATCATCATCATCATCTTCATCATCATCATGATCATCTTCATCTTCATGATCATCTTCATCATCATCATGATCATCTTCATCTTCATGATCATCTTCATCATCATCATCATCATCATCATCATCATCATCATCATCATCATCTTCTTCATCATCATCATGATCATCTTCATCATCATCATCTTCATCATCATGATCATCTTCATCTTCATGATCATCTTCATCATCATCAT